>NC_134486.1:346073044-346168044 GCF_040206685.1 Ascaphus truei
TGCGAGTGATCTGAAGTCCATCAGATCGCTTGGCTGAAGGGGGAGAGCGCCGGGAAACATGAACAAGACACAGCAAGAGAGCTTTTAAGAAGAAACACATTCACTCTGCATGTTATAACATCCGCTATGCATATCACTTTAGAAAGCATACAGATGTACATGTAGCAGGTGTTGTTGCACCAACTGGTGCAGTAATGAATTAGCCCCACCCCTTTTTCACACTGCTAAATCAAACACAATGGTGTCTGCTGCTGCTGCTGCTGCTGTTGCTGCTGAATTGTGTTTGTTTTGCTGTTATATACCAACTGGTTCATTAAAGTCTGATACATCTGTATACAGAAGTCAATAATAGAAAACAATTAGTTAATCATAGCTCACAAATTAGTTAGCCATCCCTAAGAGGATTGAAAAATCTATACATTTTTAAGTATGCATATGATTAAACATACATACTTTTTGTATAGCATCCATATTTTGTATAATAATGTTTTTGCAACCAACTATAGGAAATAGTTTTTATATCATAATGTAGTATTTCTGGTTTCATTCTTTGTGCAGTTTGTTCAGAAATGTATCATTTAAACAATTTGTTTTGTAATTAGCTTACAGTTATTTGTAATCTCATATTGAAATATAACAAATTGCACCACACCTTGGAAATATAATCGGTTGAAAGTGATATATATTATTGTATTGTATTGTATGTCTTTATTTATATAGCGACATTAATGTACATAGCGCTTCACAGCAGTAATACACGTGGTAATCAAATAAAGAACAGATAATATAAATAACAGATCATGGGAATAAGTGCTTTAGACATTAAGGAAGAGGAGCCCCTGCTCCAAAGAGCTTACAGTCTAATTGGTAGGTAGGGAGAACGTACAAAGACAGTAGGAGGGAGTTCTGGTAAGTGCGTCTGCAGGGGTCCAAGCTTTATGTACCATGTGTTCAGAATATCCACAGTGCTATTCATATGCTTCTTTAAGCAAGTGTGTCTTAAGTTGGGTCTTAAATTTGGATAGAGAGGGTGCTAGTCGGGTACTGAGGGGAAGGGCATTCCAGAGGTGTGGGGCAGTCAGTGATAAAGGTTTAAGGCGGGTGAGGGCTTTAGATACAAAGGGGGTAGAAAGAAGACATCCTCTAGAAGAACGCAAGAGTCTGGATGGTGCATAACAAGAAATTAGGGCTGAGATGTAAGGGGGGCAGAAGAGTGTAAAGCTTTAAAAGTGAGGAGAAGAATGGAGTGTGAGATGCGGGACTTGATCAGAAGCCAGGAGAGGGATTTCATGAGGGGAGATGCTGAGACAGATCTTGGAAAAAGTAGAGTGATTCTGGCAGCAGCGTTTAGGATAGATTGTAGGGGAGACAGGTGAGAGGCAGGAAGGCCGGACAGCAGGAGGTTACAGTAATCAAGACGGGAGAGAATGAGGGCCTGAGTCAGAGTTTTAGCAGTCGAGCAACAGAGGAAAGGGCGTATCTTAGTTATATTGATGAGGAAAAAGCGACAGGTTTTAGAAATGTTTTAAATGTGAGGGGCAAATGTGAGAGAGGAGTCGAGTGTGACCCCAAGGCAGCGTGCTTGGGCTACTGGGTGAATGACCGTGTTCCAACAGTAATGTGGAAGGAGGTAGTAGGGCCAGGTTTGGAAGGAAGTATGAGGAGCTCTGTTTTAGCCATGTTGAGTTTAAGGCGGCGGAGGGCCATCCAGGATGATATAGCAGAGAGACATTCAGAAACTTTGGTTTGTACAGCAGGTGTAATGTCGGGTGTTGAAAAGTATATTTGTGTGTCGTCAGCATAGAGGTGATAATTAAACCCAAAAGATGTTATTAGGTAACCTAGAGAGAGTGTATACGGAGAAAAGAGAAGAGGTCCCAGGACAGAGCCCTGGGGTACCACCACAGAGAGATCAATAGAGGAGGAGGAGGTGTTAGCAGAAGAGACA
This sequence comes from Ascaphus truei, assembly GCF_040206685.1. Lineage (NCBI taxonomy): Eukaryota > Metazoa > Chordata > Amphibia > Anura > Ascaphidae > Ascaphus > Ascaphus truei. The sequence goes on from NC_134486.1 coordinate 346,074,993, forward strand.
CTGAAAGTACGATGGGAGAGGTAGGATGAGATCCAGGATAGAGCTTTGTTCCGAATACCAAGAGTATGGAGAATGTGAAGGAGAAGAGGGTGGTCCACGGTGTTAAATGCTGCAGAGAGGTCGAGTAATATGAGCAGAGTGTAATGACCTCTGTCTTTGGCAGCATGGAGGTCGTCAGTTATTTTAGTGAGGGCTGTTTCCGTGGAGTGAGCAGTGCGGAAGCCAGATTGTAGTGGGTCTAGGAGAGAATAGGTGTTGAGAAAATGGAAGAAGTGAGAGAATACAAGACGTTCAAGGATTTTTGAGGCAAAAGGCAGGAGGGAGACAGTCGATAGTTAGAAAGACAAGTAGGGTCAAGCTTGCTGTTTTTGAGTAATGGTATGACTGTTGCATATTTGAAAGAGGATGGAAAGGTTCCAGAGCAGAGGGAGGAGTTAAAAATGTGTTTGGGCGTAGGGACTATAGTAGGAGCAAGAGGTTTTAGGAGATGGGAGGGAATGGGGTCAAGAGGGCAAATGGTAGAGGGAGGAGAGGCGATCAACAGCGACACATCCTCCTCTGATTCAGTGGAAAAAGAGTCAAGGAAGGCAGGAGGAGAGTTAGGAAGAGGTGTAGGATGGGAGGAAGAAAAAGAGGGGATGTTCTGACGTATGGATTCCACCTTTTCCTTAAAATAGTCAGCAAAGTCCTGAGCGGAGATGGAGGAAGGAGAGGCAGCTGAGGGTGGTTTGAGTAGAGTATCAAAGACAGAGAACAGTCGGCGTGGGTTAGACTTGTGCATGTTGATTAGTGAAGAAAAGTAGGCTTGTTTAGCTTGCGAGAGGGCAGAGTTGAAACAGGATAGCTTAAATTTGTAGTGAAGGAAGTCTGCGAGAGTATGAGATTTCCTCCAGAGGCGTTCAGAGGAACGAGTGGAGGAACGCAGCATGCGCGTGTGGGAATTTAACTAGGGTGTAGGGTTAGAAGGGCAAGTGCGGCAGAGAGAAAGCGGGGCGTGTAGATCAAGAGAGGAGGACAAGGCAGAGTTGTAGTCCTGACCAGGTTGTCAGGGTCTGTAGCAGAGCTTAGAGAGGAGAGGGAGGAGTTTAAAGTGGACTCAAAGTCAGGTAAGTGAATAGAGCGCAGGTTTCTGCAGAACCGGGGGGGTAGACGGAGGTGGAGAAGGGGAGAAGCGAGATAGAGAGAATTAGATGAGGTGATGGTCAGAGAGAGGAAAAGGGGAAATGGAGAAATCGGAGAGAGAGAAGGTTTTAGTGAAAACCAGGTCTAAGTAGTGGCCATCCTTGTGGGTGCTGGCTGCAGTCCACTGTTGAAGGCCAAAAGAAGAGGTTAGATAGAGAAAGCGGGAAGCCCAAGGGAGAGAGGGGTCATCAATGTGGCAATTGAAGTCCCCAAGGAGAAGAACAGGGGAGTCTGAGGAGAGAAAGAAAGAGAGCCAGGATTCAAAGTGTGAGAGAAAGGCAGAAGGGGGATGAGTAGAGGTAGGTGGGCGATAGATGACCACCACGTGTACAGAGAGAGGAGAGAAGATCTGGACTGTGTGAACCTCACAGGAGGGAAAAGCAAGATATGGAGGAATAGGAAGGGTTCAGTAACGGCAGAGAGAGGAGAGCAGGAGCCCCACGCCTCCACCCCTGCCATCAGGGCGCGGAGTGTGGGAGAAGGAAAGGCCACTGTAGGAGAGGGCAGCTTCCAGAGCAGAGTCAGACTGAGTGAGCCAGGTCTCAGTTATAGCAAAGAGAAGCAGGGAGTGAGAGAGAAAGAAGTCATGCACAGAGAGGAACTTGTTAGAGAGGGAGCGAGCATTCCAAAGGGCACAGGAGAAAGGGAGAGAGGAGGGAGGTTGGCAGGGGATGTGTATGAGGTTGGAGGGGTTAACATCAGAAGGAGTAGAAGTTGCATGTGGGAGGCGAAGACGAGAGCAAGTAGAAATAAGGCAGGGACCAGGATTGGGAGAGATATCCCCAGAAGCAAGGAGGAGAAGCATGGAAAGAAAGAGAATGTGTGAGGATGATTTGTAGGGGTGTGTTTTAGTGCAGGGTGTATAGCTGTGTGGTAACAGAGGACGCGGGTAAGAAAGAAGTTCATGGGAACTAAGAAGTGGGGCAGAAAGGAGAGATGGAGATATAAGAATAGAGTTAGAGACATAAGGAGACTGGTGGAAGGAAGTGCATAATTTGAAAATAAGTGAGGTTACAGCAAATATAAAAAATAAAGGCAGCATCACAGCAATAGTTAAGTGTTGAGATGTGCAGTCTGGGATAGACGATATCCTCTTTTCCAACGTAGATCAAAAGCAGGAATCAGAAGCAGTAGGTGTTGTCCACTTTTCCACTTCTTTTTTAACTTCCTTTTTAAACTTCATATCTACTTGAAACATTTCTACTTAAAAGCATATCTGCTTAGGAGCATTGGCTGCAGCCAGCAATGGCTGTTATGAGTTTACTTATATACTTTTAGAAAGTCACCTGGTTGGCACAACAAACTTAATTAGCACATGTGAGGGATGTTAAAGCAAATGGTTTTTCTAAGGTGGGTGTTGTCTTGCACAAGTGTGAAAGCTGAATTAAATTAAAACAGTAGGGGGATGATTTACAGACAGACAATTTGGAATATGTTTTTACCTAAATAGAACTAAATACGCAGCAGAGGAGGATATCAGGATAGACAGACAATTGGAATATGTTTTTACCTAAATAGAACTAAATACGCAGCAGGGGAGGATATCAGGATAGACAGACAAAAAACCTTTTGATTTAATGTTGATGTAATATATACAGATGTGGCGCGATAAACGTTCCCACTGTGCGGCACTTCAAGCAGGTGGAATACTGCACAATAATAATTAGGGATTTATTCTATAAATTGTGTTAAGCTCAGATGACTGTTACGCCGATGCTCACCACAAACCGGGACCGGACCGCGGGGCTGAGGTGGGGTTATATAATCACCGACCTTAGTCCACGCAGACTGATCCGGAGTGCGCAGTTTGTAGTCGTACATCGCAGGGTCAGGATTGGAGAAGGCAGCATCGTCGTTAATGAAGCAGGAGTTCGGCAACTGGAAATCAGGAGTGCCCCGCTTCAGCTTAGGAGCGTGAGCGCGGGGGTGGCTTCTGCGCGAGGAGCGGCCTCGGCCCATGACGCCGATCTCAGCAGGAGGAGACAGCAGGCTGGCCGAAGTTCACCGCAGGGCAGCGTCAGGAAGAACCAACGCTTCAGCGCAGAAGTCCAAAGCAGGCCACTGCAAGAGGATCGCAGCAGGCCGCAGGAAAGAAAGGGTAGCCACTGCTAGGAGGGAATGCAGCAGTTACAAGTGCTGGCATCAACGCTTCAGCACAGGCGTCCAGGGTAGGCCACTGCAGGAGAATAGCAGCAGGCCGTAGGACAGAAAGGGTAGCCACTGCTAGGAGGGAATGCAGCAGTTACCAATGCTGGCATCAACGCTTCAGCACAGGCGTCCAGGATAGGCCACTACAGGAGAATAGCGACAGGCCACAGGACAGGAAGGGTAGCCACTGCTAGGAGGGAATGCAGCAGTTACCAGTGCTGGCATCAACGCTTCAGCACAGATGTCCAGGGTAGGCCACTGCAAGGAGATAGCAGCAGGCCAGTGCTGGCAACAACGCTTCAGCACAGACGTCCAGGACCAGGCCTCTGGATACTCAGGAACTTGGAAGGTAAGAACGCTAGGAGAGAGGCCTGGGGTGGTTTGTGGCAGAGACAGTAACATAGAAGTAGGAATAGTTATGCTCGGCGCTGGTTCAGAGCCAACGCCTAGAATATAAACGGCGGAGATCCAATCACAGGAGGAGGGTGTGTGAGAATTCCTCCAATGAAAGAGCACAGGGCAGAAGCTGCAATGAGAGGCAGCACCTGTGCCATAGATTGCCAGAGGAAGCTTGCAACTGCACAGGTCTGCACGGCTATAGTCAAAGCCAGTAGTGGATTCCTTACAGTATCCCCCCCTTCAGGTGAGACCTCCGGACGAACAAGATCCATCACAGATTTGGGGGACATGGAATTGTTCCTAAACCTCCTTAGGCGAGAGGTGGCGTTGAAAGCCCATAGTTTGTTGGGATTCCTTACAGTACCCCCACCACTGGGTGAGAAGCCTGGGTGAACAGGACCATTCATAGGTCTGGGAGACATTGAGTTGTTCCTGAAGTGTCTCCGGCGAGAATTAGGTCCACAATCCAGATGTACATTGGCGAGTGCCATGAAAGACAGCTGTGGTACTGCAGTTCTTGGTACATGGACAATGGGACCTGAGGGCTCCGGAATGGGAACATCGGAAGGACAGTAGCCAGGTGTCCGGTGCATAGTAATAGTCCAAGAGTACGGGACACAGGACACAGATTGTCGGACAAAAATGGCAGAGGGACCTTCAGAGAAGGCAATGTCTTTGGTGAAATCAGCACGGAGGAAGTTGCGAGAGTCTTTAGCTTCCAAGGAATTCCGGGTGGTGGTTAGCAAGGGAATGGGGCGGGAGGGTTCACTACACACTATTGCAGCGGTACTTTTGATACCAAGCAGGGTTGCTATCCCAAGCAATTTGCGAGAGTCTGTAGCAGTGTGTATGCAACTCATGGTACTGGCAGTTGAAGAAGGATCCGCTTCCTTTGGTTTGTGATCTTTAGAGAGAATCAAATCCGAAATTGTGGCCTTGGCGAAGGACATAATAAGCATGTCTATACCCATAGTGGACCCATAGAGAACAGGAACGGACGCTTCAGGTAAAGCGACGAGGTCCAGTAAGGGTGTCTTCGTCTTAGGGAGAGGCCAATTGCCATACAGAACGGGCACTTTGGGCACCGCACAGAGACCTGCGAGTAAGGAGTCTGTTTGAAAGGTGAGAAAACAGATTTTATCCAAAAAACAAGGCAGGCAGTTAAGCGGTGCATTAACCTTAGAGAAAAAAGTCTTGGGGTTAAAGCTGGGTGCCTCCAACACAGAGAAATAAGACAGAGAACTAGAGCTTGGCTTCGGAGTGGAGGTCCCAGGTACCCAGGTCTCACATGATACTGTGGGAGAAGCAATGCAAATTGTTACTGTTTTAAACATAGGGTTTTTAACATCGGTAGCTCCAGGCACCTTTTTGAGAGGTAACCCTAGTTTTGGGACAGGACAGTCAATAGCAAGTACCCCAAGTATTGTGGAAGACACAGAGAAAAATAAGTCCATTTTAAAGACGGGATCTTCTGAAAAAAGGGAAAGTTCCAAATGCGATACCCCTGAGTTCATGGTAGTAGACATACAGTCAGTAGTGGATACCCCGAATACTGTGGGCGAATCAGCGTGAAACAGTATTATTACAGGAATGGGCATCCCAGACTTAAAGTCATTTTTAATCATCCTGTGGCATGATCCGTGAGAGAAACTGGGGTAAACTCTCCAACAGACACAAGGGACATCTTGCTTGTTACAGAATTAGGTCCCTGAGAATCCCTAGTGAGGGCATCAGACTCCATGGGAGACTTAGTGACAGCGGTTTTGGAACTGATTAAAGGAATTGCAGGTATCACAGATTTAATAGGAGAAATACCTTGCAAAACAGAAATTTTAGTAAAGGTGATAGGCATCACAGATAGGACAGACAGAAGTAAGCTAGGCAAGGTTGCTTCTATAACAGAAGATTTGGCAGCGGCAAAGCTTAACTCAGCCGCTGCTGGAGAACTTTTAACTACAGTGAGAAGGGACTGCAGATTTACAAAGTCAGGGATAAAGGGAGTCTCAAACTTGAAAGCCTGATCCATCAAAAAGAAGGGCCCTAACTTTAATTGTACTAAGGGAGCAACAGCAGATACGCTGATCTCAGTAGGGGTCACTTGGAAAGGAGCATAATATGTACTGTTCGCTTTAAACCCTAGGATTTGAGAAAAGGAGAACTCAGACAGTGCAAGTGGGGCAACCACGACTGTGCTGGCCTCTGAAGTGGGTATTTGGGAAAGAGTGTCTGGGACATCAGAAACGACAACAGATTCCACGAAAAGGGGTCTATGCTCAGAAGCAGGGGTCTCAGCTCTCTGAGTGGCAGACGGGGTGAGTGAAATACCTAGGAGTAGGGATTCTGCGAACAGGTTTAGAGAAACAAACGGCTCCAGAATACTTTTTACTGGAGCCAGTATTATTGCCGAAAGTTCAGGGGGCATAGCCCCGAGAATTTTAGCCGAGTCAGAGGACAAAAGGGGTTGATCCTCTGAGGCTAAGGAGGTGTCCCTGACTGACGAACTAAAGGGATCTACCAAGGAAGGTTCACAGGGCTGACCTGCAGGGGTTAACATAGGAAAAACCCCAAGGGTTAAATTACTCTGTACCTGAGAATCAGAGAAATAGAAGCTAGTCTCCGAGAGTGGGGTCATAGGGACCTATCATTAGGTACCTGCCTCTTGCCCTAGGGACCTATCATTAGACTGCGGAATACTAGGGTTAGCAGTAGGGACCTCACAGAGCAGACTAGCAGGGGTTAATACAGAAAAAACCTCGGAAACAGAGCTTAGAATTTTTGGATTAGGAAAAGAGGGCAAACAGGATTCATTCTCTGGTGCTAGGGAAGACACACTGACCTGGGTACTGCAGGGATTTACAGTGGGGAACTCATAGGCCAGACTAGCAGGGGTTAAGACCGAAATAACCTCAGGGACAGAACTTAGGGAGGTTAACTCAGGATTAGGGAGCGTGGCAGCTTCTTCCTTAGCGGGCAGCGACAGAGAAATGGTTTGACCATTCTTAGGAGAGAGAGGTACCCCCACAGGTTTAGCAACAGGACTGACAGAAAAGGGTTTGTGAATAGTCTGCGCGTGGGCAGCAAGTAGAGGTTCACGCTCGCTTATGTTCTTGTCAAATTCCAGGAATAATTTAAGGGTGGTGTCTATGGCCTGAGCCGGTACCCCAAAATCCGCAGTTTCCAGACCTGGAGTAGACATAAGAAGGAGTAGTTTGGAGTACTGGGCTTGTAACATCTTCTTTACCTCTCTACATTCCTGAGACCTTGTAAGTATTTCTTTACGAGTTAGTCTTTCTGCAGGGGTTAACCCTTCATACATACAGGCAAGATTAGGTGGAGGCAGTCTTTCAAACAGATACTGTTTTTCAAACAGGGACTGGTCCGCAGCCTGGGACATAGGTACAGTTAAACATTTACCAACCCCCGCCATGGCGCGGTCCGGTTTTGGGCCGAGCATACTGTTACGCCGATGCTCACCACAAACCGGGACCGGACCGCGGGGCTGAGGTGGGGTTATATAATCACCGACCTTGGTCCACGCAGACTGATCCGGAGTGCGCAGTTCGTAGTCGTACATCGCAGGGTCAGGATTGGAGAAGGCAGCATCGTCGTTAATGAAGCAGGAGTTCGGCAACAGGAAATCAGGAGTGCCCCGCTTCAGCTTAGGAGCGTGAGCGCGGGGGTGGCTTCTGCGCGAGGAGCGGCCTCGGCCCATGACACCGATCTCAGCAGGAGGAGACAGCAGGCTGGCCGAAGTTCACCGCAAGGCAGCGTCGGGAAGAACCAACGCTTCAGCGCAGAAATCCAAGGCAGGCCACTGCAAGAGGATCGCAGCAGGCCGCAGGAAAGAAAGGGTAGCCACTGCTAGGAGGGAATGCAGCAGTTACCAGTGCTGGCATCAACGCTTCAGCACAGGCGTCCAGGGTAGGCCACTGCAGGAGAATAGCAGCAGGCCGTAGGACAGGAAGGGTAGCCACTGCTAGGAGGGAATGCAGCAGTTACCAGTGCTGGCATCAACGCTTCAGCACAGGCGTCCAGGATAGGCCACTACAGGAGAATAGCGGCAGGCCACAGGACAGGAAGGGTAGCCACTGCTAGGAGGGAATGCAGCAGTTACCAGTGCTGGCATCAACGCTTCAGCACAGATGTCCAGGGTAGGCCACTGCAAGGAGATAGCAGCAGGCCAGTGCTGGCAACAACGCTTCAGCACAGATGTCCAGGACCAGGCCTCTGGATACTCAGGAACTTGGAAGGTAAGAACGCTAGGAGAGAGGCCTGGGGTGGTTTGTGGCAGAGACAGTAACATAGAGGTAGGAATAGTTATGCTCGGCGCTGGTTCAGAGCCAACGTCTAGAATATAAAGGGCGGAGATCCAATCACAGGAGGAGGGTGTGTGAGAATTCCTCCAATGAAGTAGCACAGGGCAGAAGCTGCAATGAGAGGCAGCACCTGTGCCATAGATTGCCAGAGGAAGCTTGCAACTGCACAGGTCTGCACGGCTATAGTCAAAGCCAGTAGTGGATTCCTTACAATGACGTACTATCACATGAAACCCCCATTGACTGTAATGGGGCTGTTCCTACGATAGCACATCATCGGCCCTTATCACACCTTGCAGAATAAGACCCTAAATCTTAAATGATAGAAGTTTCACAAATACATTTTAATAACCGTTTCCTATTCATCATAGATTCTCCATACTGAGCTTGCAACACGTTGACATGGTTAAATTTCTTGGTGGTTATTATATGTGACAAATAACTGAAAGCAATTGTGTTTAGGGCTATTTTTCATGAGGTAACTATTGGGAAATTAGTTTTGGGGATCAACAAGCAATTCTGTATATTTGAGAATGTGACTGGAATACTAACTGAATGGAATAATACATTTTCTACCACATTTCTTGTTCAAAGCTGTATTATTTGTTGTAATTTGCAGTAATTTTCTGCGGAGTTCAGTGGCTTTTTCACTTCAAAAAAGCCACACTGAGTTTGTTATCATAGGTCATTGCCTGCTCTGCAAACATTACGATTATTATTTACAGTACAACACAGTACATGTCAAACATTTCCATTACATATCAATTTTACATTTATAAAAATGTATGGGGGGAGTGAATCTCAGAAGTGTTATGACATAAAATTAAATAAGAATGGTACTGTAATCAACATGTTTCATCTATTTGGTTTGTCAAAACATGCACATTTTTGGTGACCTTTTCATTATGAGCAATATGCCCCATTGGTGCTGATGTGAAATTGGGTACTTTGCAAATGGAAAAGTATTGAAAGAAAAAAAAAGTGAACTCATTCACAAAAATGCAAGATATTATACCCTAAGCTAATTGATCATGGATTAATGAAAAACTAAGTGTTTGAAATGACATATAATATACAATGGTTTGAGACAACACTTGTGTTTTTTTTTACCTGCCCATTTCGTATACTGGACTGAACCACTGTTTTCATCTCTGTGCCATCTGCTATAAGGGGGTGGGGCTATCGTGCTATATTACCTACGGAATCACATTGGACACAGCTCTAAATTGTATAAATACCATTATAAAACAACTAATTCTATATGTTTCAAATGCATTTTGAAAACATGCAGAATTATAAACTAAAGTACTAATTAATATTTGTTTTCTGTTTAAATTTGCCTATTGTCTGAGGTAGCCTTATTTGTACAGTTTTACCCCAAGCATTATTTTTATATGTGCATGTTTTGTATGTAGCCAATAGATTTGTGTTTCTAATAACCATCATTATTATTATATATGTCCTAAAAGAAGAGATGACAGGGCTATCATTGGTCATGTTCTTTTGTGGCAGTAAAGTGCATCCATAGTGTGGAGCTCCTCAAACAGAACCATTAGCAGTGGAGAGACAGTTGCAGACTTTTCTAGCGTGGATTCAATGTTTTATCTGCAATGATTTTTTAACATTTTATTTGCTGAACTTTTATTTCAAGCAACAATTTCTATAGAATGTTTAAAGAAGTTAAAATATGTTGTTATGATACCGAATGGAATTTTTACATGTAAAACACATGTGTGTGGATAGATAGATAGATAGATAGATAGATAGATAGATAGATAGATAGATAGATAGATAGATAGATAAGGTGTTTTCACTGGACAGCCAAGCAGCAAAAACAAGACAGCACACAAAGGTAGTAGTTAAAAAAAAACTGTATTGAAGTACGTGGCACACACACCGATGTTTCGGTCCTCACAGATGGACCTTTCTCAAGGGAGTGTCCCTCTGTGAGGAACGAAATGTCGGTGTGTGTGCCATGTACTTCAATACAGTTTTTTTTAACTACTACATTTGTGTGCTGTCTCGTTTTTGCTGCACGGCTGTCCAGTGAAAACACCTTATCTATCTTACCTCTAAGGGATAAGTATCAACATCAACTAAAGTCGTGAGTGGAGTACCTCAAGGATCAGTACTGGGACCCCTGCTTTTTAACTTGTTTATTAATGACCTTGAGGTTGGGATCGAAAGCAAAGTCTCCATCTTTGCTGATGATACTAAATTGTGTAAGGTAATAGAATCAGAGCAGGATGTAATTTCTCTTCAGAAGGACTTGGAGAGACTGGAAACCTGGGCAGGTAAATGGCAAATGAGGTTTAATACAGATAAATGTAAGGTTATGCATTTGGGATGCAAGAATAAAAAGGCGACTTACAAATTAAATGGAGATATATTGGGGGAATCCTTGATGGAGAAGGATTTAGGAGTGCTTGTAGACTGCAGGCTTAGCAATAGTGCCCAATGTCATGCAGTAGCTGCAAAGGCAAACAAGATCTTATCTTGCATCAAACGGGCAATGTATGGAAGGGAAGTAAACATAATTATGCCCCTTTACAAAGCACTAGTAAGATCTCACCTTGAATATGGAGTACAATTTTGGGCACCAATCCTAAGAAAAGACAAAATGGAACTAGAGAGAGTGCAGAGAAGAGCCACCAAATTAATAAAGGGGATGGACAATCTAACTTATGAGAGAGGCTAGCTAAATAAGATTTATTTACATTAGAAAAGAGGCGTCTAAGAGGGGATATGATAACTATATACAAATATATTCGGGGACAATAGAAGATGCTTTCAAAAGAACTATTCATCCCACGGGCAGTACTAAGGACTCCGGGCCATCTCTTAAGGTTGGAGGAAAGGAAATTTCACCAGCAACAAAGGATAGGGTTCTTTACAGTAAGGGCAGTTAAAATGTGGCATTCATTACCCATGGAGACTGTGATGGCAGATACAATAGATTTGTTCAAAAAAAGGTTGGACATCTTTTTAGATGGGAAAGGTATACAGGTATATACAAAATAAGTATACATGGGAAGGATGTTCATCCAGGGATTAATTCGATGGCCAATTCTTGGAGTCAGGAAGGAATTAATTTTTCCCCTTAATGGGGTTTTTTGTTGGCCTTCCTCTGGATCAATAAGTAAGTATAGATATAGGATAAAGTATCTGTTGTCTAAATTTATATATAGCCCTTTTCCCCCGTACCAGGGAAGGAACTACCAAGCCTGCTATTACCTGTTTTGCAACCAGGAGGCCTGAGCCTCCGTCACTGGGAGGCTAGGGTTATTCTGGTTCGCCTCGGTGCAGTGCCTCCACCTGCAAGGGATCCCAATGTGGTGGGTTAAGCCCATTAAAGGAACAATACCAATAATACACACATTCTGGTATATAATATCAACCTTTACTGAACACACTATAACAGTACCATGTACCACACAGTATAATAGGCCCAGTGCCGTACATCAATGAGTGTCCCCAAAGTGTATAGGGTGCTTGGCACCAATACACTGATGTCTTTTTCCCCCAATGTCAGGGCCCACACAAAAGTGTAGGAGATAGCGCTATCCTGGGAAGTGTTGGTGCACTTAGTTGGGTACCTGCCGGGGTTCCAGCACTCGGGTAATTCAGATTAACAAGGGGATCTGTCTGATCCAACGTTGTCGTCATCTGCAATGGCGTACGCCTCCACGTGGGTGAATTCTGGCGTAGATAATATCACCAAATGCCACATTTTAACTGCCCTTACTGTAAAGAACCCTATCCTTTGTCTCTTACAACGGAGGTGGTCGGGTCCCAGACCACAGGCCGCAGTCACCGTGCGGCATCTCCACTGTGTCCCTGACACTAGACAGTAAAATTGTGAAGTGTCCCTATCTAAGGGGCCTTTCCTGAAGTAACCACAAGCTACTGTGAGTCGGGGCCAAGCTGGGGCATAAAGGGGATATAATAGGCCTAGTCTCAGAGCCACTGGCTCTGAGACACTACCTGCTTGATCCAGCTCCCTCTTCCGACTGGCATGTGTCCTGAGTGCGCCAAATGTATCCTTCTGCCTGCTGAGGCTCAAGCAGCCCTATTTGCTGTGCTGGCCCATGTGTTGTGCAGCCCCTGGGGCTTTTGGGAAGTGCAGTTCCCCTGCAGAGCTTTTTGGGTGTAATTGCTGCCTCTGGGAGCCTGCTGTGCATGCGTGGGGTGAAGCAAGATGGCCACCGCACTTACAGCCTACTGCGCATGTGCAAACTGATACTTATACATATACACACACATATACACACACATACACACACATACATACATACATACACGCACATACACACACACATATCTTCCTTTGTAATATGATTTAAATAATAGATACAAAGAGACATAGATACAAGTTACTAAGTAGGAGTGATTATTAATACAGTACCATCGCTATAAAATAGATATTTGTTTCAAACTTACAGTCAAAAAGGTTTGGCGCTCATAACACCAGCAACCTGATAACCAACGTAAGGCTTCACGAGTGCTACAATTAAAGGGGCTACTTTGTAAAATGTTATTGAAGACTTTTGCTACAATCTAAGTGACATTTTAATAGTGTATTTTAACGCAGTTTTTTTTTTCTTTCTTTCAGTACTGCCAAGCCACACTTGTGGAAATCCTGGAGAAATACCTAAAGGTGTGTTACATGGAACAAGGTTTAACATTGGCGACAAAATCCGATACAGCTGTGTTTCTGGCTACATTCTAGAGGGCCATTCCATGCTGACATGTATTGTAAGCCCAGGAAATGGAGCTTCTTGGGATTTTCCATCTCCGTTTTGCAGAGGTAAGATTATTCAACATTGATAAATAAGAGTGCTATACCTGCACACAAATTATATTTTAGGATAACAAGGATACTGCTGCGACACACTTTATTCGAGCAAATACCCAGTATGTACCTGGCAGATACCTGGAATGCGCCGCTCCTCACCTCAGACAAGCCCCGTTGCGTTTGCCTTCCCAGCCATGGTTCATGCCTGGCTGATGGACGGCTGATCTGTTAAATGATAAGGATTAGGATTTAATAGGCTGCAATGCTTCGCGTGTCTACCAGATGGCATAAATTCATGAATTGTAATGCAGTATATATATATATACTGTGCAGTATTGCAGCCAGCGGGAATAAAATGCTTCAATCCCTGCCTGGAAAATAACGCAATGCACTCGGGCAGAAAACAGTCACAAACCTCAATACACCCGGGTATACCCGAATTCGTGGGACTAGCCGAGCTCGAATAAAGTGTGTCGCCAGTGTATACATTTTCCGGACCTTTAAAGAAACCAGCAAGTCGGATTATAAAATTAACAATTATTTCTCAATTCAGCTTGTCAAGATAACATTTGATTTTATAGTTCATACAGCTGTGAAGTCGCAGTGGTTATTGATAATACTGAGGGCTATGAGCAACGGATACATTTTGTTATAATATTTTCATCAGGAAAATGTTTTCTAACCCCTTCTGAAAGAATTCCCAAACTGCAAGCTAAAGATGTAAATATATGATGCATTAATGTAAGTTAACGCAAGTTAAAGATGGATCACTAAGCATCAACTTTATGGCAAAATAGGCATTTGCTTCCCTTGACAGTTGGATTAAGCTGCATACTACCTGGATATTGTACTGCTATGGTACTGCCCCATCCATTAAGACATTGCTCTAATTCACAGTGACTTGAGCAACAGTTAATATCGGATCAGGCTGCGATACCCCACATCTTGGCATTGTGAATACTGGCCTAAACCTTTGTTTGTACAATACAACAAATTATTTAATAATAGGAGATTTTAATACAATTTTTAAGGTGCATTTAGGTGCATTAATTATCTTAATTATGTTATAAAATAGAATTATTAACATCTTATCAAATACAATTAAAATACAATATTGAATGTAACGGTATTGCGCCTCTTTGCTTTTGTTAAGTGAATAGGTCACAAATAAGAAAATGATAATAAGTAGTTAATTACCTCATTGTGATCAAATGGGGCAGTGTAATGTAATATTTCTACCATAGGGTTATGCAATAATAATTAATACTATGGTAGAAAATACATTACCCCTTTAATGTCTGTAGCTACCAAAGTATATCACAGGTATTAAAGGGTTTAATATTATTAAAACTGCATTACAGTACCTACCACCCTTGTATGCCTAAGTGATTAGTACTACTCTAACCGCTAAGGCAAACAAGGGGCAAACCCCTTTTTCTTTTTTGATCTTTAGCCACTGGATGCTGCTTACATGTTGGCTTTCAGTCTTCTGCGAGGGGTCTGGCCTTTTATAGTGCCTATGTTGTCAAAGAAGATGTGACATTGGGACACATTGGTTGCAGTACCATGTTCCTCCATTTACGACATCACAGATTTTGCAAACCAAGGGAGCTTAGTTTTATTTGTGTATTATCCCATTTATAGCCCTTAGTGGTCAACTAGTCATACAAACTGATGAAAAGCTTGCCACTTGGGCTACTAAGGGGTTTATATGTACGTAAATGTGTCATGGTTAATGTTCTATCCCCTATTCCATGTTGGAATAGTCATTATACAGTATACTGTACATAGCAAAAGGTCCGGCTAACATCAGCCTGGAATGGGTGCTAAAAGATAAATAAATTGTATTTTTTTTTATGTGGGCTAAAATATGCATTATTTTTTTGTGGTACAACGATGACTTGCACCATAAGAATAACACTTTATTTTGCGCATTTTTTGCCTATTGGAGTTTGATGACTCTAGGCCATTGACACTCAAAATATATTGTGAAAAAAACAGTATTAAAATTAGGAGCAGTGGTATTTTTGTAGGGAAAAAAGATGCCGCCAATCTAAACTACAATATACAAGTCCATAGAAAATGTGGTGGAAAGTAAATGTATCTACTTGGTATTCCAGTCACGTTGCTAATAATTTCATATTCACTATAGGGAATTTCTTGTTTATCCCTAATAAAAGGTGCAAAGATTTAGCTACCTTAAATTCTCTCAAATTATCCCTGATTAGGAGTAAAATATTGGGAATTTAAAACATTTACATGTATGGGCAACTGAATTAAAATCCCAATTGCATCTCACAATAATCATGCAATTCTTATATTTATCCAGAATATTTGCTCTAATAAAAATGTATCTAAACCTATATTTGTATATACTTTCAGCCACGATGTGTGTCATTGCTCAAAATGTAGACGCCCCCACTTCCACCAACATTTGTAAGAAGGTTTGGGACACAATGTTAATGGAATAGCTAAAACGTTAGCCACTGTCTATAATAAATGTGCACCATTTTAATACATTTTAGGAAGCTTGGTACTTATAACTGCCAACAATAACACGAGGGTCACCTGGTTTGTCATGTCTGGATTTTGAAGTCATGTATTAATCATTAAAAAACAAAACTGTGTATATATACACACACCTTTGTGTGTGTGGGGGGGGCACTATATTTAGGTCTGTGGAGTATTTACTGTATGGGCCAATAATAAAATTATTTTATTTTGGATGTATTAAACATTGATACGGTATATTTTGTATGCTTAAACTTTGTCCTTTTTGTTATTTTGTACAGAATTTACTCCACTACAGTTTATAGATATGTTGCATGGATTTCTTGCAACAAATGCAAACAAACATTAATAATAATAAAAAAATTATAATTAAAAAAATATATAGAAATATATATATTTCTTGGGGATGTTATATTGTATCTAACAAATTATGTGTTGAAGTGAGTGTTAGTTAAGTAACATATCAGTTACCACCTCCTCTTTTTACCATGTGTCATATATTGTATATGAGATTTAAAAAAAACAGGGAGTGTAAGGATAGAATAAAATGCCAGAAGCTATCTCCACTACTACACATTTAGATCACTGTTCCATCCCCTATGCTGAGGTATTAAATCTAAGAACAGCAGGAATACAAGATACAAAATAGAGAGAGAGAGAGATAGAAGAAGTCATGAGACACTGGTAAATAAAGTAAGAAGAGTTGCCTAGAAGGAAATAACATAGATAAAGATAATATTACACAAATAAGATACTATCATACTGTGAGGCTTATTTTCTACTTATATAAAAAAAATTGTAGAAGATTAATATATCAGGGCTCAAAGATCAATATATCTGTCATTGTATGTGTCCCTTATGTGGTCTGAACTGTGTTACTTAAAAACATTTGAAGATAAGGTTTTATTTGGTATTCAGTCTGCAGACAAAAGTGTGTTCATTGATTTTCTTTGAAAATGATCTGTTTTCCATTTTTTTTTGTTTCAAATATTTTTATTGGAAAAGCATATAATAAACATCAACCAGTGACATTTAAAACAGAAACATACAAGAATACTTTCCAATTACATATTGAGTTTGAGAAACAGTGCTTTACTTTTAGTCACACCATGTTCATGCCTAGTTTTATCCGTATATTTTGAGGTGCGTGCGTGGGTTCCAGCCAGATGGTTGGAAGGGTGGCATCTACTATCATTTTTGACTTAGAGCCCTTATAGGAAGGCAGGAAACGAAGGAAGAAAGAGAGGAGGAACTGGAAGGGGGGGTTGGTTGGTAAAGGGGCTCATTGTGGGAGGGGCGGTGGACCCTCGCCTTCCCATATCCACCTTAGCCAACCCATCTATTGTCAAATAAGATCCTCTTGTTATATAAAGTATCCCACTAATCTTTGGGGAGGTTGTGTTGATGGTCTCCTTTTGCGAAACTTCGGTTCGGTTTAAACTTCATGTTGTTAACACGGTCAGTTTTTATCCTATTAGTACTTTAATCCTAAACTCTCTTGACTGTGCAATTCAGTTCACTGTCTCATGGTCCCCATGTTCTATAAAATTCATCAGTTGACTGCTTTAAGAAAGCCGTCATTTTTTCCATTAGCATCACCTCGTTTATTCTTTTTTCGACAGTTTGTCTAGATGGGGGGGGGGGTATCTTCTTTCAAGAGGCTGCCACTGCACATCTAGCCACGGTCAGTATAAATGATATTAGCCTAATAGGATGATCCACGTCCTCAACTGGTTTTGCCAGTAGGAAAGCCAGAGGGTCCATAGGGATTGACAGATCTGTTGTATCCTTAATTATTATTTGGACCATGGAACAGAATCTCTGGATTGCTAGACATATCCACCAAA
Organism: Ascaphus truei; assembly: GCF_040206685.1. NCBI lineage: Eukaryota > Metazoa > Chordata > Amphibia > Anura > Ascaphidae > Ascaphus > Ascaphus truei. The sequence goes on from NC_134486.1 coordinate 346,092,191, forward strand.
TGTGGACCATATCATCCCTTTGTCCACAGCCCCTTCAGCACAGATCTACACCAGAGGGTAGATTTGCTTCAGTCGACTTGGGGTGAGGTACCAATAGTAAAGAATCTCATATATATTTTCTTTGATAGTGGTACATATAGAGGTTTTTGCGCCAAACTCCCAAATATCCTCCCAATCCTCTCTATCAAGTTCCAGGTTTAAATTGGTAGCCCTTTTGAGCATGTACTGTAGTCATGGTCAGGAGTGTTTACCGAAACATCAAGGCCAACATATATTCTTGTGATCAGGCCTTTTTGGTACATGTTTCTATTACACAGTTGCTCAAAGCTTGATAGAGGGGAGAATTCTACCTTTGGTGAGATTTTTTGTAGGAAATGTCTAATTTGAAGATATTTAAACATATGGAAGTTTGGCACCTCATACTTAATTAGAAAGTCTTGGAATCTGAGATATTTCCCATTGTGTAATAGATCGGCAATTGCCCAAATATTCTTTGCCTTAATTTGGTCGTATTGTTTGGAGTCACTTCCTCGGGGGAAACTGGGGTTGTTAAAAAGTGGGGTGAGTTGTGAGTTGGGAGACATGAGATTAACTTTGTCCTTGAAATTAGTCCAAGTCTCCCAGATGCATATCATTGGACCTAGCTCAAATGCCTTTGCCTGCAGATCCTTCTTATCAGGTGCCCATAGGGACATTAACAGAGAAGGTGTTACGGCGTACTGGGATTCTATGGTCACCCAGCAATATGGGCTGGTGTCAGCGTTCCAAATCACCACTTGCCAAAGTTGGGTGGCTTGGTAATATTTTGAGTTATCTGGGACTCTCATGCCCCCTCTTAATTTTGATGTCAGCATAACTGACCTAGCGGTCCTGGGTCTTCTGCCCTGCCAGATAAAGCAAAATATTCTATTTTGTATATATATCTGAAAGTGGTATATAACCTAGGGAGTGTATACATTTTGATGAGACTATTCTCCCTATCCACAACACCTAGTATCGTTGCCACTTTACCAGATCCCTTTTGATTCCATCAAACGGGGTGGGTAGTTGCTCTGGTATAGGGAATGGTAGTGCCTGGTCACATTTACTCCCAGATATTTAATGTGAGAGTAACTCCATCTGTAGTTGAAATTCAATTTTAGTAATTTAATCTTCGGGTCCGGTAGATTCAAATTTAGGGCCTCTGACTTATCATTATTAATTTTATACCCTGAGATTTTACCAAAGTCTGATAGTGCTCTTTGAGGTTAGATAGAGTAATTTGCGGGCTTGCTAATGTTAAAATGATATAATCTGCAAATAGGGAGATTTTATCATTTCTTTTTCCAGTCACTGAACCTTGTGTTCTATCATTTGCTCGTATATTTACAGCTATGGGTTCAATTGTTAGTGCGAAAAGAAAAGGGGACAATGGACAACCCTGTCTCATTCTATTCTTAATTCTAATCGGGTTTGGTCCATTACCTGGCAGCTTAACCACGGCCGTCGGGTTTTGGTATAATGCATGGACTCCTTCTAGAAATGAGTCTTTGAATCCAAATTTCTGTAGCGTTTTGTATAAATATACCCAGTCTATTTTATTGAATGCCTTTTCTGCATCAAGGTTTGGAAGTATGGCTCTGGTTCCAGTGAGATGAACATGGTCCACTATATTTATTATCTTCCGGGTGTTATCCGAATCTTGTCTACCGACACAACTCCCACCTGATCGATATGAATAAGTCTCAGAAATATAGGGTTTAATCTATTTGCCAGAATTTTACTATATATTTTCAGGTCATTATTCAATAAGGAGATTGGACGGTAACTACCGCATTGCTTGGGGTCTCTGCCCTCTTTGTGGATTATAGCCAAATTTGCGATTCACATAGCTGGAGGGATTTGTTTACCATCCATAAATGAATTGTATATCTCCAGTAGATGTGGTGAGAGTATAGTTAGGAACTTCTTGTAGTAGACACCTGTGAATCCATCAGGGCCTGAGGACTTTGAAATTTTTAGTGCCCTAATTGCCTCCGTTAGTTCGATTTGAGGGATTTTACCATTTAGCGTCTTAACTTCATTTTCGGTCAGATGGGACAGATTACAGTTTTCTAAATAATTTGTGATAGCCTCTGAGTTTATTAGCTGGGAAGTTCCTTTAAAGGATTTTAGATGATATTATTTTGTATAAAAATTGGCTAAGAGTTTATCTGCTTTATTCCCCTTGTCATCATATCGTTGATTGGTTCATTTCAGGGCCTTCTCAGCATCTTCTAGTTGTATCTGTCTCAGCTCTGTTCTGGTTGTGACCAGAGATTTGTATATATATTTTGATGGGTTGGCTTTGTGTCATTGTTCTAATCTTGTAATTCTGTCCGCTAGATCTTTATATATTTTGAGTTTAGCTTTTTTTCCTGTGGGATGCGATAGAGATCAAATCTCCTCTGATCGTGGCCTTATGGGCCTCCCAGAACATTTCCGGGGATGAGACTGTGAAAATAGTTAAAATTGATAGTGAAAGACTCCTTTAGGGCCTGTTTAATTGTGTTCTCTATTTCATGGTGGTTCAGGAGTCGTTTAATCTCCAATGAAAATAATTATTTTTGATAAAGGGGAGGGTGAGAGTCAGGTCAATTGGCGCATGGCCTGACTAAGTAATAGGTCCGATATGCGAATGAGAAGAGGCTTGGAGAATATTTTTTTGTGATAAATAAAAAATCTATTCTTGAGTAAGTTTGATGAGGTGGGGATTAGAATTTGTAGTCCCTCTTGCTCTGATATTGTGCCCTCCAGATGTCCATCAGAGAAAACTCCTTTACTATAGCCCTAATTTGTTTTGCTATTTTTTGAATATGGAGCATATGAGTCGTCTCGGGACAGAGGACCTGTCCACATCAGGATTGGAGACCATATTTAGATCTCCTCTCACTATGAGAGAGGATAGGATTTTCGGTTCTATCATTTCTAGGACTGATTTCAAAAATTCGGTTTTGTTCTCATTTGGTGAGTATAAATTGAGTAGGGCAATGGGCGATCCTGAGAGTGTATCATAGATTATAAGAAATCTACCCTCTGGGTCGGTGATAATCTTTTCTGCACTTTGTCTGAGTAGAATCGCCACCCCTATTTTCTTACTACTGAATAGGGAATAGAATGCTTGCGGGAATATACACCTGAATGTGTTAGGGGGATCATTGACAATAAAATGAGTCTATTGGAGGAATACTATATCACCTCTTGCTTTTAAATTCTTGCAGAGCCAATCTCCACTTTTTATTAGTCTGCAGCCCCTTTATATTCAGAGATATAATTTTTTATAGAAGCGGGATTAGCCATGGTTAGTGATATTCAGCCAAAGTATTAAGACCCCTCTTTTCACACTGGGGGGGGGGGGGGCAACTATCTCTAATAATTTGCCTTGATCCCTCGTTTTCCTCCTGTTAAGAGTCTTGTTATTCTCTAATCTTTTAGTTAGGGGGAGTGGGATCATTACTGCAACTTTTGCAACTGCTTCAGGTGACCGATTAGCCCTGCCGACACCAGCAAACTGCGGTGGGCCGCATCTCAGTTTCACACCACCAGCAGACGCTACAGATGGCCCTCTCAAGATCATTGCACCTGCCACTGCGGTGAGCAGCCATTTTGCTAACACACTGACTGCAACCACTGTGTGCAGCCATCCTGCGCCACTCAGCGACACTCTGCCTCGCAGCTCTGCTGCCGGAGGCTGCCGTCCTGCTTGTGGCCCTTGTCTTCCACCTGGTGCAGCCTGCTGCCGCACCCTTTGCGGCCGGGCACCATAATCTGCACCGTGGTGGGGCCAGCCTTGGCGATTGCTTAACATTCAAAGTGGCAGGAATATATCACTTGTCCGCTACTGTAGCCTCACCTGTTTGTGAACAAGCTATTTAGCTACCGGTCTACACAGCCCTCTTCATAGTTCAATGCCTCAGCTTGGAGCAGACTAAATTGTTACACTATCGCTAGCGCCATTGCTAGTGTTGGATGAAGGCAAGACTTGCAAGTGTGCATGTGTATTAAACTTGCTATGATGTGTGCCTGCAGGAGCAGTGACCTGCCTTATTATGGAACTAGCAGAGAGGGTGCATGTGCGTGAGTATTTCACAGAACGCCAAGGATGCCACGAATCCAGGGGGAAGGGTGGAATAGGCCGGTTGCCCAATTAGAAACCCCAGCTGAAATAGACAAGAGAAATTCAAACGTTATCAGAACATCAGTAGCCTTATCGTCCCGGTGACCATGCTTTTTTGAGACAGCCGCCTGGGCCGTCTCCCACCTTCTGAATAGAAGAATTTAGATGAACAAGAAAAAAACCCTAGCGCATAAGAATTTTTTTTTGAAGTGAGACTTCTTTAGTGGCACCTAGTCAATTTTGATGGAACAAAACTCCTTCATGGAGACGAAAATGTGAAACGGGAATGACGTCACGCTCCTAACGGCTGCCGCTCCCCCCACATGTCTGCTGATGAACAAGAAAAAAACCCTAGCGCATAAGAATTTTTTTTTGAAGTGAGACTTCTTTAGTGGCACCTAGTCAATTTTGATGGAACAAAACTCCTTCATGGAGACGAAAATGTGAAACGGGAATGACGTCACGCTCCTAACGGCTGCCGCTCCCCCCACATGTCTGCTGACATGTACTAAATTGTGATGGTACAAACCAGCATCGTGGAGACGCAAAAGTGGAACGGATATGGAAATGACGTCAGCGCTGGCAGATGAAGCTGTCAGCCATGCAGATACCTCCATGCCCACAGTCCATCTCAGCGCAGACATTTGCGGCGCCATCTGCCATCACATACACATTCACACCGGCAGCCGTTCCCCTCAACGCATGCGCAGAGTCTCTGTCCATAGCCAGCGAGAGCCGTCCCCCTCAACGCATGCGCAGAGACTCTGTCCATAGCCAGCGAGAGCCGTCCCCCTCAACGCATGCGCAGGAGAATACTCAGGCCGGTGCACAAGCAGAGGTCTCCGGTGTGCATGTGCAGAGGCCTCTGGATCTCAGTAGAGCGTCGCACATAGGCTGCAGCAGCACCAGAGAAAGGGCAAGCTCAGGCGTAATGATAGGGCTACCCTATCTCCCCTACCCCACCCTTCTCTTGAGCTTAGGGTTATGTATGTAGTGAAGGTACTATCCACAGCATTACATTGCATTACCTATCAATTAGTCAATTATTCAGAACCAATCATGCACCGCTGCTCTAATATTATACAAGCCCTACAGGCTGCAATACTGAATATCTAGCAACCGTGCGGTCCCACGTGAAGTCTGACATAGAGGCTACAGGGTCACACCTTATCTCTTACAGATTTGAGTTACAGTACCCCATGGCACTTGCCAACAATCTGACATCTGCTTTTAGAGGTAGATCTACATATCTCTTGGAAAGTACTTTACAGATCACATTAGATACAATCCACCTCAGTATCCTGTGCCTCAAACTTTTCTAAATATTATTAAAGAGATATTTTTATGTCCAATTCATACTGCTCAAACTTCTCGTATTACCCTTGGCACCTGCCTACACTGATAACTATTAGCATGTGTAGGACTAGAGAGCTCTCCATTCCATCTCACTGTTGGGATCTCCCTATCCAGTCCTCCACCTCTGGAGATCTCTCTGGTTAGGACTCTGTTTGCTCTTTCTCGTTCCTAACTTTAGTGCACTTACCCTTCACATAAATATACGGGGAGCAGGTGTCACCTCTGTTTCTGTTAACTAATACATACATTATGTCATTCACCATTGTTTTCAATTACCTTACTGTTAAAAAATATTCAGTGTTAACCCAATGCATTGCATTAATAGGGATAATAATATGGGGATAATAATAAGATCTGGTACATGTATCCCATCAAGAGGACCACACCAATTTCCTTCCTGCTTATAAACATAACTATGAAATAAAACTATACTAAACTATAAATTGTATTTTTGGAACACTACTTTTGTATCAACTATTTCTCTTTTCAAATGACATAAGTCACAATGTATTTATATACTGTATATATAACAAGATGGAAGCTGGGTGCACACTAAAATGTAGATAAATATAAAAGTATACTTAACAGTTCAGGTGCTTGCAGACAGACAGGGAACACCAACCGGTCCAAGGAAAAATACAAAAAAGATCAAAACTGCAGTACAAGGGAATTTAATCCCAAATATTCAGGCAGTCAGACAAAACCCCAGGGTGACGCACGTTTCATTTTGGATTAAATTATCTTTTTTTCACTTGTGAGTGCTGCAGTATATATATATATATATATATATATATATATATATATATATATATATATATATATATGTTTTTGTGTGTATATATATATATATATATATATATATATATATACACATATATATATATATATACAAAAACATGAAGTCCGCAGCACACTCAATAGAAAAAGGATTATTTAATCTCAATAAATCATCAGGCAATCACCAGAACTCCAGAGCGATGTACGTTTCAGACCACAAGGTCTTTTCTCAAGCTCTGTCACCCTTACGCGTTTCATTGCAAGTAAGACGGCAACTTCATCAGAGAAAGTATATATATAACATTGGAAGCTACGCATCAAAAAATCCCATTCTGCACACAACAAAATCCAAAACAGAAAAATAACAGCATGAGCGTTTTGTACGGGGGGGGGGGGGGGAAATTGGAATGTGTCGGTGTAATAAAACCTATTTATAGCATGAGGTTCCAACATCACAGAAAAGGACCAACATCACAGAAAAAGCCATGAGTGATTCCACTTTTAGATCTATGATGAGACCTAACCTGAAACACGGTTTATAGTTCAGGATACTAGTATATAGTTCAGGCGTCTGTAACTAAAATAGTGCTTGATTGCTACAAAAAAGAATTAGGAAAAAAATTCACACTGCACACATTAGAAGAAAGAAGGTAATGTGGTACATACTGATGGGACGTCAGAATGTTTTTTTTTTTTTTTTTTTAATAAGGTATGTGGCAGGATGGCCTGTAAGCGAGGTCAGACAATAGTCCACGTGTGTAGTTTCCGGTTAAAGCAAAATAACATCTACTCCACATTGGTAGAACTTACTCACAATCTAAGCCCTATCTGTCAGGCAGGCTGGCTATCTCCAGTTCCCAACCATTTAACATACTTCACAACAGGAAACAATATTAAAGTTCTTGTCCTTTTAGAAAGAGGGCTGGGAATCATCTGGCTAGCAGCTTGCATAAGACAGCTCTGTAGTATGAGACAGGCACCTGCTACAAGCATTGGCTTTCTTATATATCATGCTGGTTGTCAGGTGTGTCTGCTTCCTTCCTGATTGCCCAGCTATTATTACCAGGTTAACCTTCTGAGTGCTGGATGAAGGACTCAGATATATGTGTCCCAGGCATACCTATCAGTACCTGACTTTACCCTGTCACAAGGTACATCAGACTTTCCCATTAAAAAGACAGATTTGTATACGTTGTCTACGTATTAGAGAAATTAATAATATCCAAACTGACTGCCTCTATTTACAGCAATGAGGTTAAAGGTCAGGCTAATATTACTGTTCCCATTGAGAATTATATGATGCACCAATATTATAATGATGTCTTATACTACTTAATTAGTATAATTGCATGTCTTCACTTGTTTATGCACATTTTACTTTGGTGTCTGTTTTTATTCTTGCAGTATTGTTGTACACACAATTATTGCCCATGATGAGGCAATGGTTAAGGGTATTTAAATTGTATCCATCACTTTTCTTTGACATCTTGTAATGAGCCTTCTTAGCACTCTTATAATTAGTATGATACAGCAGTACATGCTGCATGAAAGAGCATATCCTTTGACAACATTCACAGTGGCTCTTCTACAGTACAATGATCAAAATTAAGCATTCTGGATTAAATCCTCAGTTTAAAGCTAAAAAATCTATCAGCATTTTTCTCATACAATGCAATAGGTCTATTGATCTGACAGAAGTCAAACACATACGTAGAAGCAGATATACAGTAGTAGATATCCTAAATTAAACCTTCAATCTACAAATATGCACCATTTTGTTTATCCCATTTCCATTTAGTAATGGAGAGACTGAACACAGTGCATTTATTTTTAGAATTTTGTTGGTGCTTTTAAATTAAATATATGTTCTTTTTACAAGAGCTTGTCCCTTATTTACTGTGCAGTCTTCTGCCATAAGACCCCTTATTGCGATGGAAAACACTTTACAGCCCAAAGACTGTGATGTAAGGTGTAAAAAGAAATGCTGCTGCAATGACGGTCATTGCCCTCCGATAGATAGTACAAACCAACTGCAATTAATCAAAGTAAAAAATGTATATTGATCAAAAATAGACATACACAGAGCAAAGATACTCTATACCTAGAGTGTTTCGTCCTAGGTATAGGACTTTGACAAAGAATAAGATGTAGTCCAGTGCCAGAAGGTGTAATGGCAGAAGATTGCTTAGTAAATATGGCCCAAAATGTCTTACTTGCAGCGCCAAAATTACTGCCACTTCAGGTGCATATTGATTTGTGCTCTGGATACATTTTGTAAATTCCCTATAATGTCTATTGTTTGCCTTATTTTGCCAGCCACATCAAAGTACCAAATTATAAGGGCAGGGATGTAAGTTAATAAAAAAAATAATTTCTGTTAGCATACAATAGAGTTTTTAGGGAAAATAGACATGGGACATATTTATTTAGCAGTCTTCAACCATAAACACCTTTTGTTACTGAAAGATATCATACAGTCCATTGACTGTGACAAATGAACATCTGACCTTTAAACCATCACACTTGGGAATTGTTTAGCATTATTTCATTTGTCTGATCACACATGTTACAAATATATATTTGTAATTCTTGTGATCATTGTCAGATCCATGATATTTTGTATTTATTAAACACCCTCTGGCATTTCCAGAACACCATGGAATCCCTTTTAAGTTATGTTTTTACGTTATATTAAAAGGTTTATTGCTTATTTCTTCTGTAAGAAAAGGTTGTGTATCCAGGTTTCAATCATCCCATTTTCAAAACTAGGCTTTGGCCAAAGATAACCTTACTCATAGACAAACACAGAAAACGAGACTGCGTCATTGGCTTGACCTGTCATGCAAATGCATGTATTTGTAAGTTGTAAATTGGCACTCAAATTATCTGTTTGTGTGCCAGTATATTAAAATACTGATTTTTTTTCATGACATCAGTGGAAAATAGAAATAAGCACTGATTTAACAGAGGTTTGTTGCATGATTCTATCTCCATGTCTGTTCAGTGGAAAAAGTTAGATTATTAACTTTTTTAAATCATGACTCATTCAGTCTTTTTATACCTTGTACAAGGAGACCTGTATTTTGTCTGTCAACTTTTTTTTGTTGTTGTTGATAATGATTTAAATTGTATTGGTGAATAAAATTCTAAACGTATCTGTTTGCGGGTTATATAATTGTAATAAACAAATACACAGAAAATGAATCAGTTTTAGAATATATGATGCTTTTTCAAGTATGAAAGTTTTATCAAGTTATATTCAATTGTATCTTTGCAGGAATGATTCATATTTAGGAAATATGCCAATAACAAAGCCTCAATAGCTACCTTTGTTGTACTTTTAATAAGGCATGCTGAATAATATATCTATGGTTCGTTTAGATCTGTCTAAAGCTTAATTTATTTAAATTGATAAGCCTTACATACTGTAATGTGACTGGCAATAACAATATGTCACTTGCTGGTTCTTTATGAAATGCCAAGCTTCTTAATTGTATCTACCCAGCTTGTAGGGAAAAAAAATAGAAAAGGGCAGAAACTTAGGAGGAAAAAAATCATATCTTTTCATGTTTGGCTCTGTTCTTTCAAATTTGAAACATAGATTTGTTTCTGTCAGAAGAGTTAAAGTAAAAAAAAAAAGGAAATCTATGAAAGGATTTCTTAAATGATCTGTGAATGAGAATTTCAAAAAGTGAAGTAACAGAGAAGGAGTAGTAGACTGAATATGCACAGTAAAAATATATAATGTACATTCAACCATTACAATAGTGCAATGGATAGGACAACTGAACATTTTTAGATCTCTACGTCTATTCACAGATCTCAATGGGTTTATTTCTGCTCAGTTTCTTTATTCTGAATTGAATGAGAGTGATCCCAGTGGAAACTCTTTTTAATTTCTACTTCTATTTTTCCTGATTACATAAAAACCATAGTGGATTCCATCCATCATGATTTTACCTTTGTGCCATCTTCTCCACTTCTTCCAATGCCTTCTTCCTCCTCCAACCTCGACACTTCTGCTCTGACCGGCAGATAATACAAAAGATATAATGTGACATTACCCTATTTCACCTCCCTCTACCATACACTCTTCATCTTATTTCCTCTCCTTTTATCAAATCTCCTACCCTGTTTTCCTCATCATTTCTCGAGCTGCAAAATATCACACAATTTGTCAAGATCAACCATCTTGATTCTAAAAACCAAGCAAACAATAAAGATATCACCATCCAGCTACCATAATACTGTATATACATTTCTGGAACAATCTGTAATCTGTGTTAGGTAACACTCAATCCATTGAAACTGCCATTAAGAAGATAGCTAATGATAAATTCTGCTGCATCACAAGTTCTTTTCTCATGAATGCTAAGGCCTCAAATTAAGGGCTGGGGGTTCTGGAAGAAATTGGTTGCAGCTATATTTATAAATACAAAATGTAACCAACAACTAGGGATACCCATCTGTTACCCAGCTCATCAAAATGTTAAAGCCTGGGGCATACCCCCAGATTGTTCCTCTATATACCAGTAGCTACCCAGGCCACTTGATGAAAACACACAGGAGTCACTGCATATCCAGCCCTCAAAGCGGGAACAACCTATAACATGAAACAAACCTGTTTGCGCACGGCCTCACGTAGCCATTAAACGTTGCAAAAAAAATCTGCTTCATACCCGCATTATGGCATCTTCGCTCAAACCAAGCCTCACTGTTACTGACATTGCTCCATTCGAAACCTTTAAAAAACCCATACCAAATCTACGGAAGCATGTCTTCAGACCCCTTTCAAATTTGAAACAGGACAGCATAGACTTATCCTCTTGCAATAGCAAGGGGCTTTCAACCTTAGGTATAACTGTGATGGGAGGAGGTAACCAGGCTCTATAATAAAGGTCAAGCCTATTTGTTTGGACATAATTGGTGGGAGTTTGTCCTGCTTCCATAGACTCGCAATGGCTCATCTTGTCGCCGTGGAGATATGAGTAATTATTTTGTTTGTAGCACATGTGTGATCCTGGAGAGGTTTGTTTAAAAGGAACAACCAAGGAGGCGTGCACGACAAGGAGGTGAATGGCAGCTTAGAGTGTGAGCTCCATCCCCTCCGGCGTTTCAAATCGATCTAACTCCAGCAAAAACACAGCATCTGCATAATCCAGTATCTGCAGAACGTGTCTAAATATACAGACATGGCATCAACTAAGACTTTAAGAAAAAAAACACAGCCGGTGTCTACTTATTTTAAGAGCAAAGGGGCTGCCAGGGCTGACGTACCTGAATCTCCAGTGCAGACAGCATCAGCAGACCCAGAATTGGACTCCGCACCTGAAGAACCAGACGATATGGATATAATGAGACGTAAAGACATGAAGGAGTTTTGCACCAATATGCAACAATTCTTTAAGTCTGAGCTTTGGGCACTTCGGAAGGATGTGGACGCAATAGGGGAGCGTACGACCGCTTTGGAACTCAGGGCAGATGAGACAGCTACATCCACAGCAGAAACACAGGCTCAAATATCCGCCTTAAAGGCACAGGTCGCTTCCCTAGAGGATAAAATTGAGGACGCAGAGAACCGCGACCGGCGCTGTAACATTCGGCTGAGAGGGGTCCCAGAAACTATAACTGACCCAGAGGAATTTACTTCGAGGTGGCTGGAACATATATTTCCAGACATGGCTGCCAGAGACCTAGTGCTTGACAGATGCCACCGGGCGCTGAGGGGACGACCTCAGCAAGGAGACCCCCCAAGGGATGTGGTGCTTAGATTCCACTGTTACCGCACCAAAGAAAAAACTTGCCGAATAGCAAGGGAACTGAAGGTAGTGGAGTTTGAGAAAATAAAATTCCAAGTGTATCAGGATCTGTCACCTGCCACACTAGCAAAAAGGAGAGCAATGACCCCAGTAACCAGAACGCTAAGAGATCAAGAGATTAGATATCGCTGGCTGTTCCCATGTGCCCTCATGGTCTTTAAAAACGGAGTGACACATATCCTCAAAAATATGGAAGACACTGAGGGATTCCTTAGGAGGGTCCTAGGATCAACTCAGAGCTCCCCTCGCCATGCGGCGGCTAAAGATGGCGCCCCCGCGCAGCCATGAGCTAACCCACGACGGATACACTGAGCCCTGCATGAATGACCCTCCACTAGCCACAACCGCCAGAATCTACGGTATGGTCCAACCCCAACACTGCCCCTCATGCCCTCGGGACCGTTTGGGACCCCTCCCGTAGCCCTCACCAGTCCCTAGAGAGGGGAATCAGCGCCCGACAAAGCAGCAGGTCCTACTCACACTTTTTGCCGGCAGCCATCTTCCCCTGCTTCTTCCCTTGCTCCTTCCCCGAGGCGCGCGGGAGCTTCACTGATCTTCGCGGGCTTGTCCAGTGACGTCATCACCCCGCACCGTCTTCCCGCGAGAGCTGGATACCGGGCGCCTGCGCAGTAGAGGGAGGAAGCGGAGGCGCCTGCTGCCTTCTCCAAGATGGCCGCCGAGGAGTGCTGCCACGAACGGGACCTCCGGCGCCTGCGCAGAAGAGGGAGGAGGCGGGGGCGCTTACTGCCCCTACCAAGATGGCCGCCGAGGAGCGCTGCCACACGCGGGATCCCGGCGCCTGCGCAGAAGAGAGAGGAAGCGGAGGGGCTTGCTGCCCTCACCAAGATGGCGGCCGAGGAGCGCAGCCACACTGAATGAGGAGGCTGACGGGGACGCAGGCATAGAGGAGCTCTAGGCGCGCTGCAGAGAAGTGTGCATAGCAGCCTCCGCCTGTGCCTGTGCCCCAGAACTGTGGTCTTCCATATACACATACAGTATTCATATACACGCATATAAAACATTCAAACAATAAAAAGGATCTAAGGGAGGGAGGAAGGGGGGAGGGGGGGGGAAGGAGGAGAGGGGGGGAGGAGGAGGGGGAGTGGGGGGGAGGAGGAGGGGGGAGGGGGAAAAGGAGGAGAGGGGGATGGGGGAGGAAGGAGGAGAGGGGATGCAGATGTACACACAATAAAAAGGATCTAAGGGAAAGGGGGGTGGGAGGGGAAGGAGGAGAGGGGGATGGAGGAGAAGAAGGGGGGTGGGAGAGAGGAAGAGAGAGAGATGGGAGGAAGAGGTGGAGTGAGGGGGGAGGGAGAAGAGGTGGAAGAAAGAGGAGGTGAGGGGAGGAAGGAGAAGAAGAAGGGGGGGAGGAAGAAGAGGGGCGATTGGTTGGGTAAACAAAAAACAAGCCAATCCCACCACAGGATTCATAATATAAGGTTTAAAAATAAAATAAAAATTTACTTAAGTCCCTCGACCACGGTCTAGAGAGACTAAAGCCTATCTCTCCCTATAAAGCGCTATCTGGGAAGCTAGACTCCTGACCTGAGATACCTTAGTGATGAGTACAGGAGCCGCTAAGATGCTGAACAACGTAGCCTCCGGAGGTATATAGATAGCGCAGGCATAAGTGGGCAGGGAGACAGGTTATCTCCGCTACGTCTGTGGCACATGCACAGAGGGATCTCTGCATAGGGCTACTAGAAGACATGCAACTCACAATCTAAGAGGGGATAGGCTCTTTGGAGGGTATAGTCAGACTGACGAGGATTAATCACTTGATATGTTAGGCTCGGATTCACGGAGGGCAGGGTACATCTGTTCATCAGTGTAGATATCCTCATACATGGTAGAGTTACCCAGAAGAAAAGGGCTGCTATGAACATGATCATCTCAGACTGGAGGTATATGAGTTAACATTCTCCAAGGAACTAAGTAGATGAGCTCCAAATTGGTAACGTGGTTCAGGGTGGGTGACAGAAGGTTAGACACAGGGCAAAGTTTTTCGTTATGTTTGGAGGTGTTTATTGATATGCAGTTTCTGTTCCAGTTTCCATCGTTGAAGAGTTTAACGGAGTTACATATAGTAGCTGATTATGAAAAACACGCCGGCGGGATCCCCCGTATTGGCGTGCATGCATTTCCACTTTCAATCCCTGAGAAAGAGGGATCGCACACAAGTCCCAGGGAGGTCGGGTCCCAGCAAGACGGAGAGATCCCTCTATAAGACTGGACCAGGAGACCAACCCCATGGGCGCAAGAGACACACTCGGGGGCTCCCGAGGTGGATTCTTGTTTTTTTATTATTTGATGTCTCTGCAATATTGTCGTTATATATGCATGTTATTTTTTGTTTCCTCCCTAATGTTCTTACCTGCATGTGGTCCCCCATCCCCCGCCTTCCCACCCTCCCTTCCCCCCCTCCCCCTCCCACCTCTCACCCTCCCACCTCTCCCTCCCTTCACCTCTCAGGGGAACATCGTCCACACCGTCAAAACACACAACAGATGGTACAGATGCGTCTCAGCACTACAGACCGGACATGCTCCAGGGATGGATTCTTGGGTGAGTCCAAAGATTTCACGAAGCTATCACACACACACTTTAATAAATGGCGTTGATACTTATTTCCCATAACGTACAGGGCTTTAACAACCCAACCAAACGGAAGTTGGCCTTTACAGACTATAAAAGGAAACATGCTGAAATCCTTTTTCTACAGGAGACACACTTTAGTAAATCAAGTGCCCCTAAATATCTTGACAAAGATTTCACCCAGGTTTTCACATCAGCAGCAGCAGTCAAAAAACGGGGGGTAGCTATACTATTCCGGAACAGCATTCCGTTCGAGGTGCAGTTAACTAAACGTGATACGGATGGTAGATACATCATTGTTGTAGGAACAATTAGGGGGCAGAGAATCACGTTGGCCTGCTTATACGCTCCCAGCGAGAAGAACACGATCTTTTTCGATAAGTTTTTCAGAACCCTAAACTCAGTAGCCCAAGGGAGCGTCGTACTCGCGGGTGACTTTAACATAGTCATGCAACCGCACATGGATAGGTCAGGGGTCGTAGGTCAGTACAACAAAGGAGCGGGTGTATCTTTGCGCCGGGGCCTCAAGACCAACCAATTGTCAGATATATGGAGGGAACTACATCCGGCGGACAGGGATTACACTTTCTTCTCTCACCCACACGGGTCGTACAGCAGAATTGATTACTTTTTTGTGTCCTGTCAACTGGTTCCTGAGGTTACCCGAGCAGGGATCCATGATATTTCATGGTCAGACCATGCACCAATAGAGCTAAGGTGCAATAATATCCGAACTGATAGACCTGGGACGAACTGGAAACTTAATGAATCAATCTTAAAAATACCGGAAATATGTGATATTATTGGCAACGAGATTGACCAATTCTTCAATATCAATACGGGCTCTGTTGACTCACAGCTTGTCCTATGGGAAGCCCATAAAGCAACGTTACGCGGCACGTTAATAAATATCACAGCCAGACGAAAGAGAGAAAGAGAGTCCAAAATTATCAATCTCCAAAACAAATTACAGACTTTCTCCTCTAACCATAAAAGGAATTTAGACCCCAAAACCTTACAAGAGGTAAAAGATGTCAAAATTGAACTTAACATGCTACTAGCTTCCAGAGCTGACAATTCACTGAGTTGGTCAAAGAGAAAATTTTACGAGAAAGCGAACAGGCCGGATACAATGCTGGCCCGCATGCTAAAGGACAGGCAAGCTAAGTATAACATCCAAGCTATACGCTTAAAATCTGGTATCCCCACGTCTAATCCTCAGAAAATTGTAAACGAATTCGGCTCCTTCTATGAAACACTGTATAACGGTGAAAAAGTGGCACATAACTCTACAACGAGCGGTGCCCTAAGAGATTTCTTAGCCAGCTCGGAACTAGGGAGATTGACGGACACTGATAGAGCAGTTCTGAATGCTGACTTCACTATGGAAGAACTATCTCAGGCCATTAAAGAACTGAAGCCATCAAAGGCCCCTGGGCCTGATGGATTCTCAGGGCTTTACTATAAGAAATTTATAAAGCTGCTCGCCCCAAGGTTGCTCCGCATGTTTAACGCTATTTTAGCGGGAGCCCCCATCCCCAAGGAGATGTTAAAGGCGTCAATATCACTAATTCATAAAACTGGGAAAGACCCGCTAGACTGCAAAAGTTACCGGCCTATATCATTAATTAACACTGATGTTAAATTATACGCTAAATTATTGGCCAATAGACTTAGTCTCATCCTACCCAGACTTATACACCCAGATCAAGTCGGATTTATCAAGGGCCGGCAAGCAGCGGATAATACACGACGATTTATTGATCTGTTGGATTTGGCAAATAGTAAGGCAACTCAAAGCATGTTGTTAAGTCTGGATGCAGAAAAAGCTTTCGATAGGATAGACTGGCCATATCTAAAAGAGACGCTTGCGACATTTGGCTTTGGAGATCGGGTGAGTGAGGCGATTCTATCGCTGTACTCTGGCCCCACCGCCAGGGTCATACACCAAGGCTACCCCTCTCTGCCATTCCAAATAAAGAGTGGCACGAGACAGGGCTGCCCATTATCCCCGCTTTTATTTGCCCTATGTATCGAACCACTGGCGGCACAAATCAGAGGAAACCCAGACATCTCAGGGTTAAACGCATACTCCCAGACCCATAAAGCGGCCCTGTATGCGGATGACATCCTCTTGATTATCACAAAACCCCTTACATCCCTACCAAACCTCTTCGACCTACTAGATCGATTTTCTAAGGTCTCCGGCTTCAAAATCAATCAATCCAAATCGGAAGCCCTCAACATCAACCTCCCTAGACACATGGAGAAATTACTAAAATTAAATTTCAAATTTAATTGGCAACAAAACCACATAAAATACCTGGGTGTCCACATCACCAAAACTGTAAAAGACGTGTACAATGCAAATTACCCCAACCTGATTCGGACCTTAAAATCTGATTTACGGAAGTGGACATCCAAAAGGATATCCTGGATTGGACGTATCCATAGTGTCAAAATGAATTTACTCCCCCGTTTATTATACCTCTTCCAAACTCTCCCAGTGCCACTCAGTTGGAGGGACTTGCACTCACTTCAATCTGAAATATCCAAATTCATCTGGGGAGGTAAAAAACCAAGAGTAAGTAAATTAAATATGAAAAGATCTGTGGCGGCGGGCGGCCTAGCTGTACCCTGCCTGGTATCATATTACAAGGCGGCACAATTAAGTCAGATTGTACAATGGCATTCTAACCCAAAGTTAAAGAGATGGGTGGAATTAGAAAATGCTGCATGTGCACCTCTGGAACTGAGCAGCTTAATTTGGTTACCTAAAACGGCGCGAAAATTTACCGCCATGCCGCTCTCCTCGATGACCAACTCAGTGTCAATTTGGGAGTCTACGAAATTTCGGTATTCCCTTACGACAAAACATTCTATGGCAACACCCATTTGGAATAACCCTGATTTCGCTCCAGGTCTATCAGTCAGTAATATCTCAATCTGGAGACAGAGGGGCTACAATCGGATTAGAGATCTGGAGGGTCACGACAGAAAAATCAAAACATTCGACCATATCAGGGAAGAAAAAGAGATCCCTCACTCAGAATTCTTTAGATACCTCCAGATCAGGGCATTTTATAACAAACTTGCCCCATACCCCCTATTAACATCTTTCGAAAAGCTCTGTCTGGCTGAGACCGACACGAAGGGACTTACATCTCAGCTATACGGAGAAGTGATTAGTTCTGGTGAACATGAGCAGCAGATACCCTCATTCCGTTCTCAATGGGAAACAGATCTGGGAGAAAACTTAGAAGATGAAGAATGGAGCGCCATATATATGGCCACAGCGAAGAGCTCCATATGCACCACGCTCAAGGAGAACGCATATAAAGTCCTAATGCGATGGTACCTCACCCCACTGAAATTATCAAGGTTTGTGCCGGGTTCCTCTCCCCTGTGCCCCCGCCAGTGCGGAGGAACAGCCGACCTGTTACATATGCTGTGGTCTTGTCCACGGATCTCTCCACTGTGGGAAGCGATTAGACATTGGATACAGAGACTGTTCGATCTCACCATTCCCCCAGACCCGTGGTTGTTCCTACTGAACAGGCCATTGACGGGCCTTTCCAAAACAAATAACAAACTAATTGCCCATTTCGCAATTGCAACGCGGTGCGAGATCGCAGCATTATGGAAACAATCTGATATTCCAACCATCCCAAAGATTCGGAATCGAATTTGGTTCATTTGCCAGATGGAAAAATTAACGAGTTTAGTTAACGATACTGGTGACAATTTTCTAAAAGTCTGGACGCCTTGGCTGGCACAGACAGATATCCCGGGGATTGAGAGGTCCTCAATATGGCTCTGATAACAGTAGGTGCGTTCTCCTTGGGAGGGGCTTACAGGAAGTATTCTATTCACCCAGGACCCCTTATAGCAACATTATAACATAAGTAATAAGAGAGACGACTCAGCTTGCAAACATCTGCGATGCTTAGCACGGAGCCACGTGCCGCACATACTACCAATGCACTCCCCCTACCTCACCCCCAACCTACCCCTCTCCCCTCCCCTCCCCATCCCGCCTCAATTTTTTTTTTTTTTTTTTTTTTTTTTTTTGTGAGTATGTATTGTCTCCCCTTTTAAGTTGAGTTATATGTGTCTGTTTGTCCATTTAAGTAGAGTCGGCTTGGACTATATAGTCCACACCAAAGTACCCGGAAGACCGGGTCCCGAAGCACAGCAGGACCTCGTTGTTACTTATATAATTGTTAAAATATTGTTTGCATACAAGACAAAAGTATTCTGTAATGTATTTTATGCTGTCTTGATTCAATAAAATTTAAGTTATAAAAAAAAAAAAAAAAGGAACAACCAAGGGTCCATGGGAATCTCTGAACCCAGGATCTGTTGGATCCAGGATTTCACCTGTCTCCAGAGATCATACACCCTTGGGCAGGACCACCACATATGGAGGGGGGTGGCAACTTCACCGCAGCCTTTAGGGCATAGGGGGGAGTAGATGGGTCGAAACATTGTGCTATTCTTTAATCTTGTAGGATGCAATAAACTGATTTTAAGTTTATACCCGACTTTCATTTTTTCATATACATATTTTTGAACTGTCCTGGTTTCTCTGGTTTGGCTGCCGACACCTCATGAAGATACGTAGAGGACTGCTTTGCTCTATAGTAGCTGTGTCTATATGAGCTCTTTTTTAGTGTTTGAATGCCCCAATTAATTTGTTACATATACATACATACCGATATACAAGCTAGTACTACAGTACTTATATATTGTATATTTGTTAAATATATTAAAATGTGATGTACATATATGCATTTTACACCTACATTCCACAATTTGCACCTTTAATCAACTCATTTTGCACTGCATTACATAGAAACACAATGCATTGCAAGGCATTAAGAGTATTGAGGTGGTTAATACAAAGAAATGTAGCAGTGACAGAAATACTCAAAATGTTAAGAGAATATCTTTAACATGAGATACCTATTGCTTGGATCTACTTAAAACATTTTATTAGCTCCAATGCCTTACATTTTCTCTGTCAGTTCTAGGGAGACTAAATTAAATGTTGGCAGTATGTTAAAATGTGTTAATTTGGCAACAGAAAGTCTTACAGGACTACTTATTTCTGTAATGAATAAGTGAATTATTTGTTGTAGTTTCTTTCTCCCATAATACATGAAATAATTATCACAGCAATATTGTGTCCCTGCAGTGCCAACTCTATTTTCTCTACACGCTATTTGTCATTTATGTATAATTTGGGGCCATAAGTTTGACTTACTTGTAATCATTATAGTTCTGACTATCTGCTGAAGTTTCAGAAAAATCTTTATTCTAATCAGCTCAAAAACCATTAATTTCGACAGCTCTAAATTATTGTTTCCATCCGGCTTATATGGTAACAGAACTGATGAGTAAAGAGCAGAGTATATTTTTACTTGAGCATGCTGATCCAATGAATTTCATGGTTCGCACTATGTATTAGTTATGTTCTAAAAATTATTTATATCTTATAAAAATACAAAAAAAATACTATTTGCTTATTATCTATTATTTTATTGCACAATCACGATACTCCTTCCACTTTCATATGTTAGATAATCTTGCCCCCTTTTGGAAGTGGAAAAACGTCCTTGGTCTAAATTCCTGTCAGTGTTGCTCAATAGAAAACAAACCCTAGACAGACACCAAAAATAACACACAAGCCAATTAATATTATTCTACAACATTGCACACGAAGTTCCATATATTGCTATAATTGGACTAAAAATAAAAAACTAGGGAAAGCGAATATTAATTTTGCCTCTCTCCTAAAGCAGTGAACACGAAGGAACATCCTGTGTGGGAAATATATGGACCCTTCAACAACCCATATGGATTCATCTATTGCAAAATAGATGTACATTTTTTTTTAAATTTGAATGTTTAACAATGTCATAAATTGACACTTTGAAGAGACCTGTGCTTTCTCCATCTCCACTCCAAAGTCAAAAACACATTTATAGAGTGATAGAGTGTGCTTTTAGTTTTTATGGATCCATTGAGATTTAAAGTACTGTAATTCACTTGCTTGTTCGATCAACCTTGCTACTCTTACTTCATTTTGTAGCTTCATCTCTTATGTTATTTATTTATTTTAATTAATTTGACCTTGTGCAGACAATACAATTTTCTGGTTCACCCCCTCCCCCGCCCAATATATACATATATATTTTGTGGCAACTTTACTGAGGTTTGCAGTGCTGCATAGTCCTTATTCTACATATGTTTTTAAATAGCAAGTGGGTACAGAATGTGGGTACAGAATAATAGATTAACCCATTTATTACTTACTACTTAGTTACTTATATTCCAAATGTTTTTCAAATATTGATTTCATCTTAGGAAAGGTTTCCATGTTTCTTGGAAAGGAAAATATGATGTTTCACGGAATGGCAGACAGCTGGTACCCAAAGTCTATCCAGGCTCTGCCCGTCGGGAACGTGCCTCAATCCTACTGACTGTGAGGGTGTCCCGCTCAGGCTAGTGAAAAAAGGTGCCCAGAAACATACACTGACTAATCCTAGCCTGGGATGGTAGCATCACCAACAAGGACTACTAGGGGGAACCCACCCAAGAGCCACACTCTTATAACTGGGGTACCTCCCTCCCAATCCTGATGATTACCGCAATGGGACCTCCACTAACTAAGAGTATCTCAAGGCTTCCACAAATCCCGCAGCTAAGTTACACAATCACAGTGCATGCACAGTAGCAATCTTAGCCTAACCTCTTAAATGCTGGTGGTTTCTGGGGGAAATTGGATCTCAGTTAACTCAGAGGGTCACATGGTTCCCAGAAATCACACACCAACGTTGAACAATCTCAGTAGACACAAAATAACAATCCTAGCCTAAACTCATTAGGGGGTAGAGTTGCCATCAATCAGGCTATGAGGGGACACCCCCATGATCACTGCTTTTAGCCAGAGTACAGTGCTCGTCTCAGATAAGGAAGCAGACCCACAGGCTAAGTCTCAGATAAGGAAGCAGACCCACAGGCTAAGTTAGGGTTATATATTCACTGACCAGAGGCATGGGGCAGATTCCTGTTTAGAGTTAACACATAGTTGGTTTGCAGATGGAGAATCAAGGCTGGCAGCAGATGTGCAAAATCAGGGTCATAGGCAGAGGTCAAGGTAGGCAGTAAAGGTGCAAGGTCAGGGACACAGGGAAAGCTCAAGGCAGACAGCAAAGATTCAGGTTCAGGATCACAGGTAGAGGTCAGCAACATGGAATACAAAGGCAGAGGTATATGGAATAAGAAATAACAGAGCTCAGGTTGCAACAAGATCAGCAACCATGCTTAGCAAAATCCAGTAGGATGTGGAGCCTTAAATAGGAGGCTGCCAGGAATCAAGATGGCCAAAAAAGTCAAGTGAAAGAAAGCTTCAGGGAAACTTGGACAAGACAGGCACGGATCAAGGAGAATCCTTACTGTACACTCCCACCCACTCTGTAATCCCTGACTAAGGGCAGTACATATCCCTGTTAAGATATTATGGCCCCATTAATGCCTATGGGTCAAAGCAGCATCAATCTTGGAGCTTACCAGTAGGAGGGGACCAGAGAAGTTCACATCAGGATAACATCATAACTCTGTCCTCTGGCCAATCGGACATGTAGGGCAGGGCTTTCCAATGGCCATTGAGGAGGCCATATTTTAAAATAAAAAAACCTGGTTCGGAAACCCATGCCTGAGCAGTGAAAGGGGATTGGGGAAGCAAGTGGGGGGGACGGTGGGGTTGGCCCTATTTCCTGGCCGTATGATCCCCCATGGAGATCACAAGACACTAGGATGCTAGCAATGAGACAAAGGGTCTTCACTGCCGCCATGGCCATTACCTGCCCCCTCCATCCCACTGCTGGAGAGGATTAGGAGTGTTGCAAGGGAGCAAGAAGGCCATTGTTGTCTGACGATGCTGAGGGAGGGAGACGTGGCAGTCTGTGGGCCATCTTAGGTGGCCCTTTTTTCCATTGCTGTGCACCATTTCCCCTTGCCCTTCTCTCCATTTGCCGAGTGGAGCAGTGTGAGACCCACGTGTAGAGGATGGGAGACAGAGTCCATATGTGCCCCTGTATGTGGAATCCTGTGGCAATGCAATCTATCGCTAGAGTTCCCCCCTTCCTCCTCCTACCTCCCCACAGACTAAATGGCGCAGGGGAGGCCTGGAGGACCAGCGCCATAGGCGTCAGAATCCAACAGCTTGGTAGTGGAAGGCTGCTGGTAGGGACACAGGGAGAACAAGGTGGGCTCCTGAATGATCTTTTTGGATGATCCGGGTGGATAGAATGGCGACTGGGACCACGTGCGGCCTCGATCCATCACATGATGGTATAAGAATCCTGATCTTTTTCTATACGTAATGCTTCTCCAAACACATTGTTTTTGTAAGTCCTAACACTTATTTGCAGTCAAAAAGAAAGTCACAAATTACAAATTATATAAAAAAAAATCTAAAATTGGAAGGAAAACTTTGAAAAAACAAATTTGAGAGGCAATTTAAAATATAACGGTACACATTTTTTGGAGACATTGATTACACAGAATCTTCAGGATTCAGAATATTGATGACTGACAGAATTAATTCCATTTTGAAATTGAGCTTTCTATTGTAGGTATTCAGGAGTTTTAACCTCTATGCTCCCAAAGGGGCATGCAAACATTGAAGTCTATAGCACAACTGATGTGATTAAGATGGTGACCACACTCAGGTCTTTCAAGCTTTATGTAACATGAGTGTGATTAAAAGGGGTGGGGGATCGGAAGGTACACACAAAAAAGATACACTTAAATATTCATAGATGCAGATATACCTATGTAGCACACTTTCCCCCACTCCCTGGGAGATGTGTAGCTATGGTGTGTGTAGGGTGCAATAACTTGTGGCTCACAAGAGGCCTGGACCTCCGCTGCTAGGAGCCTGGGTTGTATCCTGGAACGATGCTCAGTAGCGCCTCCACCTGTACGGGATTCTATCGTGTTGAATAACCCTGTTACAGGACCCACATACAATAAAACACATACAGTTAAAAGATAACAGTTTTACTGCATTAACTTCTATTAACTGTATATATACAAACTACCAGTTCAAGCATGACCATATATATACCACCGTCAATGATACAGTCCCACACATAAGGGCATCAGGCACCTGACCACCCTGGTATCCCTGAGTAGGTAGTCCAACCCAAAAGTGCGTAGGTCAGTGCTGCCCACTAGAACTGTTTGTTGGTGCACGTGAGGAGTTGGGTACCTGCCGGGTGATACCACACCCGGGTGCGCTATGGAAGATAGGATCCACTGATCCAGTGATGAGTCTGCCTCCACGGTGGCAGGTATCCAGCTGGAGGGTCCCACACTGATGATATTCTCTGATGGTCTGGTTCTAGACCGTAGGCTGTTGTCACCTTGCAGCGTCTCACTGTGTCCCTGACCCTGATAGTGCTAAGTGGGGCAATGTCCCTGTCTAAGGGCAGGTCCCTATAGCAGCCACAAGCTATGTGGCAGTTGGGGCCTAGCTGGGGCATAATAGGGGATATCTGGCCTAGTGCAGATGCCACAGACACCTGCACACATAACCTACCCCTTCCTTGTCCCAGCTCCAAATGGCGTGGCTTGCAGTGCACCAAATGTATCAATCTCTCCCTGCAGGAGAAGCAGCAGCCCTATTTGCTGTCTGCGCCCATGTGATCACAGCCCCTAAGGCTGCTGGGGGGTGTAGTGAGCTATTCCTAACATTGTCTGCCTCTCCTGCACTCGTTGCGCAACTAAATATGGCAGCCCACACAAGCTAGGGGCGCCGCAAGCTCCCGCCGACTGGCTCGCCTCTCCAGGCCCATTGATGCGCGCACACGCTGCCGCTGGCACCGCGTGCCCCCACAGCGGAGGTTAAGGGGGCTTACTGGGGAACCAGGAGGACCCGGGTTACACTAAGTTCAACAATGTTGGATAGAAATGAAAGGACATGTTCTACTTTTTCTTCAACTTAGCAGTTAGACACATTCATTTTGATTGTATGATTCCTTTGTATATGGGTTTTAGAGTGAAGGACCTATCAATGGAACGCAGAAACCCCAATCACTGCTTGTCTCCCCCTATGGACTAACACTGCAATACAGACTGCATGAAGGAAATTTAAAAATGTTCATTTTCTGGCTGTATTTCATATCTGGGGGACTTCATTTCCAAATGGCCCTGCGCTAATCTGTGTGGAAGAACGTTGCCACTCAACTCTCTTCCCAGTAATTACAGCTAAGGTATGGACTGAAAAATAACAAACTACTGCATGCACAGCATCCCTATAAACATTGGGCTGCTCGTTTAATGGCTTCTTAATATCATAAACTTCCATTACTGTATGTAGCTCATTGCTTTTGATAATGTATGAATATAAATAAAAGATGAAAACATATCCTGTCACAGCCCTTTCTCACTGGATGTTTTTTTTCTGAAACCAATGCTGCTTTTTCCTGCAACCTCTGTCCTTCCACTTGGGATGCAACAAACGTATTTGCCACTGATACCTTTTGTCACATGGGAATGTTAACTTAAACTATTCCTGACTTGAATATGATCAACATTGTTTCACCTACACCCTCAAAACAAATCAATGATGCTCGTCATCTCGTGACTAACAAACCCTGCTTGAGGCAAATAGAATATAGCAATTTATTTTACATGTATTGTGTCAGATTGCAACTTTCTAAAGCTGTAGTTACTGTAGTCCTGTCTTTTAAATTGATAAACCAGATTCAAATGTAGTTATTTTGCAGGGAATTCTGGGGTCAAGAGGCCTGTTGTACAACCAGATTAGAAGCAGGGCACATAGTTATCAGGCAGCAGGGAAAGTTTAATAAGTAATTTCTCATGCACCTCTTGTTCTGGAGTTACATGTCTGTGACAAAGAAGACAGACAGGATATTACAGAGGTAAGGAGTGATCACTTGACTTCATTCATTTTAGAAAGCTGCATCTCAGAACGTTAACCAAATTAGTACTGTAAATGTATAACAGGCACTTCAGAGAATATCTTCCATTTGCTTTCTGAACACTTTCGTTTTACCGTGTTGGTGCCACTCGACATACTGTCGCGGCCGAGTTTATTCTAACCTTTACCCGGTCTCGGCCGCGACAGATACCGGGCGCGCGCCGAGGTGTCCCGTGCATGCGCCGGAGCCTCGGAGGATCGGTCCTCCGATCGGGGCTTCTCCCTCCCCTCTCCGGGTCCGCCGGGTCCCCCGGAGCCCCCCACCCCCACCGGGGAGCCCTGGGCAAGCGCGCCATGCGCGAACGCTCCCGATGAAGCGTGACCGCGCATCGATGACGTGCGGCACGCTGAGGGAAAAAAACGAGCAAGCCGGGGAACCTCCCGGCTTGCGGCTCGAGCCAACTAAGAATAAAGTGTGCCGCCACTGTAGTAGTTATGTAAAAGAAATCCTGATTGTTTTTCTACGGCAGATAGCATGGCGCAGGACGTAATCTCAATTATAGTCTAAAGCTGTTAAATTCCGGGCATTATTAAAATCCCTGATCTCTGATTGGTTAAAATTCCGGGCATTATCCAATCAGTAATGGCCTGGAATTTTTGCCACCCTGCCAAGTTTTTCAGCCAATCAGCTTTCAGTTCTCTTTCACAAAGAGTAAAATTAGCTCTCAGACAAGGGAGGTGATTGGACAAGAGGCACCGACTCTTCCCCCACCCTACCTGCAGAGAGCTCCGCACAGTTGTAGTTAATATCAGTGTCCCCCCCACTTCCTGCCCCATACCCCCTCCACCCACCTCTCCACCTCTCCCCCTCCAATCCCCCCATCCCCCACTTCCCTTTTCTCCCCTCACCTCTCCTCCCCTTTCACCCCACTCTCTCCCCCTTACCTCTCTCTTCCCCCTCACTTCTCTCTCCCCCTCTCTCCCTGCCCCCTCCATCCCCCCTCTCTCCTTGTGGCGTGTAGCTTCTTCCAATCAGATGGCATCCTGCATAATGGTTGATGGATCCTCAACTTGACCTGAAGCAATGGATCCTCTGTTGATTGAAGAGCAGTCTCAGGTGAATAGTTCTTTTTTTTATATAATTATTTCTTCTTCCAGATGTTTACTTGTCATCTTCTTCCTGTTTAATTACATGTTCAATACTTTATATAAGGTCTGTGATATCACATATGCTAGTCACATGACACATCCCCCAATTCTATTGGTGGATGAACCCTGTTATGTCTTTCTTTTTTGTGTGCTGAAACAACACATTTACTGAAGGAATCAAATGGTACAAGATTGGTTAACGTGTACCATGTGATTCCTTCCCTTTAAGTCAGTGGCGTAACTATCGTTGCCGATAAACCCTGCAACGTAGGGGGTGGAGGGGCTGATAGTGCAGGGGGTCCCTTCCGGCTGGAGCTGTTAGGCTTCTCGCTGCTTAATGCGGGGACGCAAACAGGGAATTTCTCCTCTGCCTGCCTCTTTCCCCATCCGCATGGCTAAGTACTCAGAAGCTCCCACACAGGTGGGTCAGCACAGCCCTATCCCTTCCATTCCCCTCCCCAAACCCCCCCAGGGGAGAGTGTGGCTGTATTCTGTATGTATTAATTGTGTGTGTAGGGTGGAGGATTTGTGTGAATGAGTGTGTGTGTAGGGATAGAAGAAGTGTGTGTGTGTGTGTGTGTGTGTGTGTGTGTGTGTGTGTGTGTGTGTGTGTGTGTGTGTGTGTGTGTGTGTGTGTGTGTGTGTGTGTGTGTGTGTGTGTGTGTGTGTGTGTAGGCGTGAGGAAGTGTGTGTGTAGGGAGGGAGGAATTGTGTGTGTGTGTGTTTAGGGGAAGGAATTGTATGTATATACTGTATGTATACATAGGGAGGAATTGTGTGTGTGTGTGTGTGTGTGTGTGTGTGTACAGTATGTATAGAGGGGGCAGGAATTATGTCTGTGTGTGTATATATATATATATATATAAATATATATATATACATACATATATATTGTGTGTGTGTCTTTGTGTGTGTGGAATTGAGTTAGGAGGGGGAGAGAGGGAGGAAGAGTAAGAAAGGTATTGAGACATGGCGTGAGAAAGGGGGACAGGAAGGAAGAGTGAGGTGGTGAGAGCATTGTGTGTGAGAGGCAGGGTGCTCGCAAGGCTGCTCACATGGGGACGCTGGTGGAACATTGATTTTGTGTGTTTTGTTTAGGGGGCCCTTTGAAAATTTTGCAGGGGATCACAAAAAATTTAGTTACCCCATTGCTTTAAGGTAATGTCACACCAACAAAAAAGGGAACAAATCACATGATACATCAACCGATCAGGCTGCTTGATATACCATCTTATTACATCACTCTTGGTTGAGATGTAATTCTCAACCAAAATTGACGAATTATCACAGGGTACATCCAATACCAGTAGGATCCACCAATAGAATTGGTGGATGTACTGTACCATTGGACTTTCAAATGTGATGTCACAGCCTTATATAAGGCTCCTAATGTCTCATTTGAATAACGAAGATGACAAGCCTTCACCTGAAGAAGAAAGAAAACATCAAGAAAAGAAAAAGAAAGATGAACTACTCACCGGAGAGTGCTCTTCAATCAACAGAGGATGTATTGCTTCAGGTCAAGTTGAAGATCCATAGGGATGCCATCTGATTGGATGTAGCCATTCAGACTTGATCTATGTTAACAGATTTACATTTTTTTTTTTTTGTGCCATAGCGCAAAGTTATTTTATATGGTTTTTGTGTTTTTATTTTTCTTGGTATGGGGATTGTTTATTGTTTTCATTTTTATTGGCATTGGACCTTTATTGGATTTTTCAACGGGTGCCCCTGAGAGTGAGGAAGACTGCCTTTATACTTGCAGGGGTAAGTAACACATTTATTTAGGATGTTCATTGATTGGCAATGTGGCTATCTAGGTCCCTGTTGAGGGCTTAGGTAGCCAAAGTGCCAATCAATGGATTTAATGGCTTAGTATGCCCCAAAGGGCACTGAAGGGTTCATAATCAGGTAGGTTATTTTACACACACACACACACACACACAAATATATATATATTTTTATATATATATATATATTTTTTTTTTAATATATATATTTTTTATATAAAAACAACAAAACAGGCAGCGCTACCCACAATAGTATGACAGAGTATATATTACCTTATGTATAAATGACCAAACATGCATAAGGGGCTGCCCAAGATACAAAAAACTGACCCCCTGGTCAGAACTATAGTATGGAAAGGGAAAGTATCAAATGGCGCCAAATATGATATATACTGCAAAAGGA
The DNA here is from genome assembly GCF_040206685.1 of Ascaphus truei. NCBI lineage: Eukaryota > Metazoa > Chordata > Amphibia > Anura > Ascaphidae > Ascaphus > Ascaphus truei. The sequence continues at coordinate 346,121,169 of NC_134486.1, forward strand.
TATATGAAAACCAAGCCTGTTGGCTGTAGACAAGTAGCTCCTCACGTTGTGCTTAAAGAAAAAGAAAAAGCACAACACATAGCGTAATACTGTGACTATAAACGGACAACACTTAACAACATGTAACGGCTGAAAAATAAATTGGTGAAATCTCAATATTAAAACATTTAATAACAATCATAAATAATATATATTGCACACAGACATTTAATAAACAAATAATGCGATAAAAATAAAAGCACTCTGCACCGCCGATGGGAATAGTAGCAATGCCTACTCACCAGATGGAGTAAGTAAGTAGGCGGTGGATAATTTTGAGAGTATCCCCTCTCGTTTGTAAAGCTGCTCTCTGCTGGCTGGCGTCTCTGGGACCGTAAGTGTGGAGATCTTGGTGCGGTGCACCAAGATCTCCACACTTACGGTCCCAGAGACGCCAGCCAGCAGAGAGCAGCTTTACAAACGAGAGGGGATACTCTCAAAATTATCCACCGCCTACTTACTTACTCCATCTGGTGAGTAGGCATTGCTACTATTCCCATCGGCGGTGCAGAGTGCTTTTATTTTTATCGCATTATTTGTTTATTAAATGTCTGTGTGCAATATATATTATTTATGATTGTTATTAAATGTTTTAATATTGAGATTTCACCAATTTATTTTTCAGCCGTTACATGTTGTTAAGTGTTGTCCGTTTATAGTCACAGTATTACGCTATGTGTTGTGCTTTTTCTTTTTCTTTAAGCACAACGTGAGGAGCTACTTGTCTACAGCCAACAGGCTTGGTTTTCATATATCCTTTTGCAGTATATATCATATTTGGCGCCATTTGATACTTTCCCTTTCCATATTTTTTATATATAACCACAAATAGTGGTTTCATCTCTAATTCTATTCACAAATTAGTCAAATTATTAAGGAAAATTATAAAGAAAAACTGTGTAATGTCTGAAAAGAAAACTGTATCAAAATGTAGAATTTTAAGCGATATTTGGAGTTGGAGCACTTCATAAACTAGAATTTATCATGAGCTAAGAATATTTTTAATGTGAGATGCAAATGCTTTCCCAGCAAAATAACACTGGAAATTGCCCTTGAGGGAATCTAATAAAAAAGCTTGAAAGTCCTAATGCTATGTGCTAAAGTGAACAAAGACATATGGAAACACATGAAAATAAAAGATAATTAATTTATATATACTACATTTGTCTACATATAAAGTGTGTTTCTTTATTCAATCTGTGATAATACACCAATGACGTATGGGAACCTGGTGCTACAAAAACTAGGAGAGGTGAAATAACATAAAATGTATGTAATATACCAAAGTCTTTATTAAAGGCATATATTACCAGTTTAAAAAAAAAACTGTGATGCGCTTCATACCTGTGAAGGTACCTTATCAGAGATATTGATAAAGTACCTTCACAGGTATTAAATATGTCAGAGGATTTTTTTCCACTAATGATATGTACCTTTTTGCCTAAATAAACCCTTTTTCTATCAAGCATTACGTCCAGCGCTTCATTTACTGCCTTTGTTTTTTACCTTGTTTTCATCTAATAATACACCAGTGATGTATCTAAAGCTTCGCGAAAATATTGTTAAATAAATTATTGTAGCTATTGTTTGGATTACTTACTGTTCCATAATTTGCATTCTTGGTTACACCTGAGTGATGATCTCAGTGCATGAATAGCTTAATAAATCAATTTCTATTTTTTTTTTGCTACTCATCTTTTCTCCTCCAATTTTAATTTAATTTCCTATCAATGTCCATACTCTCTACTAAAAGCTATCTAACATAAAATCTCTTAAAATCTATCAAATTGATCTGTACAAATAATGATTGTTATAGGAACATTTGCTACGAAAGCATTGGTATCAGTTTTGTGGAATGAGATACTGACAGAATCGATAAAGCTGCATTTCAGAGATGTAAACCTCCAATAATTCATATCAGTGATATTTTGGGCAAAAAAACCCCGCACTTTAATGGAAAACTAATTATTAGTGACACTTCAGTTTTATCAGTTAATTGCCCATTTTCTTTTACTTCAGCACATTTTATACCCATCTTTGGGGAAGCACCCGATCTTGCATTTTTACCAGTTTAAACTTGGGTTTAGTCTCCTCCCATTACTGGACAATTGACCATGCTTAATAGGCATCAAATATGTAAAAGTTTTATCAGCTCACAACATAACAATCATCTGCATATGAGTTTAATGGGAGAATCAATTGAGTGAGCAGCTATTCTGAGTGAACAGTTATTTCTAGCAAAGGTGTGCCAAATGGGTTTACTTTTGATTATTTACAAAAACAGTTAGTGGTACATGGCATAACTCCACTCCTTTAGCTTAGGAGTGTGAGGAGGCTGTGCGTCAGCATCTGGTGGTCATGTGCAGTGTGCTAATCAGACAGTTACAACTGACGAAAAGGCCCTGGAAGGTGACAGCTGCAGGCAGTCATCAAATGGTCATCTGCAGAATTGTCGGCTACTGAGATGAAGAGGCTGTTCTTTCTCCATTCTTGCTCAAACACTGAATACCCTACAGAAGCTACTGTTGGTCTCTGTTGGGTTTCAGTGCTACTGAGAGAACGTAGAAGGCACCAGAGAAAAGGTGCCATCTTCTATTGAGTCTCACAAAATCATCATCTCTCTAGAAGAAACACAAAAACATGCATTGTTTTCATTATACTGTTGAGTATGTAATGCAGTATATCAGATAAACATTATGTATAAACATTACAGTTATTCAGACTTTACCTTTCGGAGGACTTGCTTCCAACAAAAACTTTTTTCTTCTTAAAACAAGACATTTTGCTATAGCAAAGATACAGTAATGTATTCATTGTCACGCACACAAGTCATCTAAATGCACAAGTCATCACTCTTTTATAATCAACTTCCTGAAAGATTTTAGTCAGAGCTAGAATAACAGAATTCATTCTTTCCATGGCAACACATACTGTAACATGTATAATGTTGCCCTTTTTAACATACTTCTTAAAACATGGTTGTGTATATATCGCACAATCTGTCTTGTCATGCTGGCCATTTTAGTTACACAAAACATGAGTATATGAGTATATTCAATACAGATTTTGTTAAACATATTGCAGTCCACATTTGTTAATCGGAGAAAAATTTCTGTGAAGACGCGCTGTGAAGCGGAGTCAAATGTAATTAAGTACATTATATTTAGAGGTAAGTGTATATAGCATGTATCATATTTACATACACATCAGATTCTCAACATTGCAGATGCAAAGGGAGCAGATGCAAGGAACTATCCAGGTAACACCTCGTTGCATTCTAAAATCATGCAGCAGAGAAGAGAAAGGTTTGTAAAATAATCCAAGAGCCCATAACAGAGTAAGTACTTAGTATAATACATAATGTTAACCCTGTTACAGGATAGTAGGTTTGCTTCCTATTTTCTCTCTATAATATGCCCCTTTACTCTGTTAACAGGGGAGCCATGAAGCTGGTGGATAATAACAGTCTGTAAAATGACAAGTGCTCTGCTGCAGAGGTAAATAGTTTTCTCCAGCAAAACCAGGATCATCATGTGATTGAGTCCAAAATAGAATGATGAGACATGATTTTGGCTGGAACTTTGGCCATGGCAGGTATGTTAAAGAAATATAGCAAACAAAAATTCTTAAAGCATAAAGATATATGTATTGCATATATATATGCAATACAGTATTTATCATTATTTTATACGTTTTCATTCTACACGGTAACATTTTGTTTCTCTATACAGTATGGCTCTAGGATCTGGGTTCTAGGATGTACATTGTTGCACTGTGATACAAGTGCAATAGTAAGTAGTCAATAACAGTCCTTTCTTCTTTCTTTCTTTCTTATTCCAGACTTCATCGTATGATACCATATGTTAATAAAGTTAAGAGTAGTATAAGCACATGCATGGTGGAAGACGGGTGAAGACTTTGATGATGTTCTCTCTTCCAATTAAACACTGTTGTTCTAAAACTATTCTGCAATATGGCATTCAAAGAGCCATTTATATTTTAAACCTAGACCAAAGCATCCACTCAAGGTTCATGTGTGGGAGGCAATCTCAAGAAAAAGTCTATTTTAATTATTTTATGGTAACCCCATCCATGACCCCAATCATTTCATAACCTTCCCATTTTCTCCTTTGTTGCTAGCATTTTCTCTGCCTCTACATGTGTGTGTCCCTCTTTTCATGTCAATAGACTTCAGGGTCTATGTGAAAGAGCATCCACATTCCATGAATCACTTGGTCACAGTACATTCATGTTGTTTTCTCTCCAAAGGTATCAGGAATAAAACTTTATTATAAAATGTCATTATAACTCAGGAGGCTGCAGCTTACTGTACATTTCAAAGAACTTGCCATCTGGTCAACACTCCTTCCAAGATAACTATCCCAAGCACAGTGCCTCTGCAGCCTTCATAAAGCATCATAGAATAATTGGATCCGAACACCTTCCGAGTAAATGTTTAACATATACATCCAAAAGCTCTCTGTATTTTCACTGTTGTTTCTGTGTCCTTTCAATGTGTTGATGTTTAGGAATGAACACTTTACAGTAGTTTTGATGCAAACAAAAAAAACACAGCACACAAGGGATTTATATATATTGTAAGGCAGAGCACAGTTGTTGCTGGCCACAATATTGTGCTTTACAGTATGGTGATATTCTAATAAAATCAAATAAAATGTTGTTGCACAAAACTGTTTGGCATTTATTTACTGATAATTACAAATATAAAATATGTATAAAGTACTGCAATTATGCACTACCCTATGCACTAATGGAACGGGGTCAACCCACTGGTGCAATATTCCTAGATTTTGCAAAGGCTTTTGATACTGTTGATCATGCTATCCTGCTTAACAAACTCCAGAGCTCTGGAATAGGAAAGCATGATTTAAACTGGTTTCAGTCCTACCTATCAGGTAGATCCCAACATGTGTCCATCTCAGGCTCTAACTCCAACCCCCTGGATATCACCTATGGCTTCCCGCAAGGCTCTGTTCTGGGGCCCCTACTATTCTCAGTGTTCATCAATCTTCCCACAGCTTGTAAGGAAGCTTCAATACACACGTATGCAGATGACACAATCCTATATGCACACAGCAATAGCCTCTCCGACCTTCAACACATACTTCAGTCTGACTTTTTGAGACTCGAAAACTGGAGTTCCCAAAACAAACTGTTTTTAAACACTGACAAGACTGTAACAATGGTGTTTGGGACCAAGACTAAATTTTTAAAGCTTCCAGTGACTGAGCTCCAGATCAGAACCAAAGCTAACACCACCCTAACACCTGTCACTAGTTTTAAATATGTAAATGGGGGAGACCAGGCGCTTACCTTTAGTATCAGATAATAATGACACCAATAAATGTGGTTACTCTCTCTTGTTGCAGAGTTTTTCTTATGGTCCCTTCTGCTTCAACCCCTAGAAGGGATAATCCGAAGCCCTTATTGGAAACGTGAGAACAAAATAGAGTAGGGGGAGCGAGGGATCAGTAGACATACATCAATAAAATCAACGGCGATAAATCATGCATAAAGTAAACCCAATGCAGTGGGGTTGGGACAGGAACTATAAGATAATAATATACAGTAGAATATTATAGATACTTACACGGCCGTGTGTAAGTACAATCCAAAGAAGGTATCTTTGTGACGGAATATTGACCCCTCCACAAATGAGTGCAGGGGGATCTAAGAAGGTATCTATATACTAATGCAAATACTCACACGGCCCAGTGTGAGTGAGGGTGCAGGGCAGATGTCTTTAAGGTGGAGTCAGTCTGTCCAGGGTGGTTGCGGGTCAATTACATCAGGTTTTGCCCATGTAGGGCTATAGCTGATCTGTACTCCTCTCTTGCTTGTTCTCAGCAATGTGACTCTCCGGTTCAGTGGTGTGTGGGGATAAGTGAGGCACAGTCTTAGCAGTATGCAATCAAAGGTATTTATTGTGTATAAAAACAATACTGTCACACTCACATCAATAAAATAATATCCCCTTGCTCCTCCGTGTGGTTCAATCCGGCCGCTCCGGCCCCGCGTCCGGGGTGCACAGCAATAGCCTCTCCGACCTTCAACACATACTTCAGTCTGACTTTTTGAGACTCGAAAACTGGAGTTCCCAAAACAAACTGTTTTTAAACACTGACAAGACTGTAACAATGGTGTTTGGGACCAAGACTAAATTTTTAAAGCTTCCAGTGACTGAGCTCCAGATCAGAACCAAAGCTAACACCACCCTAACACCTGTCACTAGTTTTAAATACCTAGGCATATGGTTTGACTCCCACTTAACATTTGGAATGCACATTGATACCCTGACATCCAAAACCTATGCCAAACTAGGTGTACTTTACAGGAACAAATCCTCCCTAAGCCTGCTGGTCAGAAAGTGTATCGCACAGCAGATGCTAATGCCAATTATAGACTATGGAGATATAGTATGTGGCTCGGCAACCCAAACCCACCTTAGCAAACTTGAAACCCTCTACAATTCAATTTGTCATTTTTTGTTCTCCAATGCAACTACAACACACCACTGCAAAATGCTCAAATAACTAGATTGGTCATCACTCGAGTCTAGGCGCAAATTTCAAATTTCCTGTCTTGCCTTCAAATACTTTCTGGACAAGCTACCCATCTATCTGAACAAGCTCATCACCCCTACCACACGTACTACTTATCATCTGAGATCAGACTCCAAAATACTGTTCATGGTCCCAAGTCTCAACAAAGTATCCGGCCACTCCTCCTTCTCTTACCATGCAGCCCAAAACTGGAATAACCTACCAGAGACTCTCACATCCACCACTAGTCTAAATTCTTTCAAAACTAAAGCTGTCTCACATTTTAATCTGGTCTGTAACTGTCACATAAGCCTATAATATATATTCTCTAACTGTGCATGCTATGTCTTGTATATAATGTATACCCTGTACATTTATGTAACTGTATTTTTAACCATGTATTATTTGTCATATTAACTATGTCCAGGATATACTTGAAAACGAGAGGTAACTCTCAATGTATTACTTCCTGGTAAAACATTTCATAAATAAATAATACCCCACCTACCCTGTCTGCTTGTAGTCTTTACTGTACAGCAAGATATTGTAGAAGGAATGCGTTCAGGGAGCTCACCAAGGTCTTATTTGCTTAGCGACATTGCTGTGGTACTCTGCTTTGTTGCAATGGACTGTATTCCATCAAGTGCAATATCTGGTACTATCACATAAAAAGCCCCATTGACGTAATCTCTTATCACACTTTAAAGAATAAGGTAAGAAGTTATATTTTTCTAGGCAGTGACCACACATTTTCCCAAAGAATATCAATGTGAAATTAATAAAGTTATTATTCTGATCAGCAACTGATAGAAGTAATAATAGCTCAGAAAGTTTCAATGGTGTTTTGTCTATTTGGAGGAATACACAGAGAGTACAACTCACCCCAATACACAATCTGGGTTCTGGATGGGAAAGGACCATTCCTCTGTTGATACAGTACAGTAGCTCTAAGCTATCTGTTTTGTGTGCTCTGGGTATAGTTCTTGCAAAAAGAAGAGAAATACACATGGCACTTTTATAAGAAACACATACCATAGCTTCACAAACCTTTTATTTATTCATACCCTTAACCAGTTTTTATTAACATTTTATTTTTAACACCACTATATTATTATTCAAGTGTTAAAGTGAGAAGTAATAATGAAAATATGTGCAAAAAGTTTTATATCTTTTTGTGGAAGTCAAATTTACAATTTGGTGGACATTGCTGTACAGTACATCATATTTTTTAGTTAAATCTAGCAAATAAAGGTTATTTAATAACCACTGAATTAATGTACAGTAGCTGATCATAGGTTAGTTGAAATATCATACAGTGTGGTTAATTTACAATAATTTACTTTATGACTTAAAGTAGCAATAGCTAGCAGTGTTAATATAGTAGCTATGAAAGTTATATAATTACATAGTAGATGAGGTTGAAAAAAGACATACAGTACGTCCATCAAGTTCAACCTATGTAAATTTAGATGACATATACTTTATCCTATATTTGTACTTACAATAAATTGATCCAGAGGGAAAATATCTCACAAGGGGAAAATAAATTCCTTCCTGACTCCAAATACCGCCTATAGATTACTCCCTGGATCAACATTCTTCCCATGTTTACTTATTTAATATATCCCTGTATATCTTTCCTTTCTAAAAAGATGTCCAACTTTATTTGAACATGTCAATTGTATCTGCCATCACAGTCTCCATGGGTGATGAATTCCACCCTCTTACTCCATGCCCCCAACACACTCAATTTGTCGTTTTGGATTTAATATCAACAGGCTGCTTTAAGCCGCGTTTATAGTGCTGGCAAAAGCGACGCGATCGATGATGTCACCCGTCGCCACTGGCGAAAGTTAACTTTTGATTTGAGCGATGTCTCTGGTGACAAGGCCAGTGATGTCACGAAGGGGGAGCGCAGAGTGCAATAGGCACTCTGTGATTGGTTTAGAGACAGTCACATGTGTAACTGTCTCTCCCAAAATCAAATTTCACTGACTTCAAAATTTTTGGTCGCTCCGTCGCGGTCGCACTTACTATATGTGCATGCGACGGATTCAATGTATTGGTTTGGTGCGACGTCGCGTCGCCGTGGCCAAGCATTATAAGCGCAGCCTTAGACTCCAGTTCTGTCTTGGGGCTGATTTATGAATTTAGATTTATTCAATGCTTGTACTTTTGATTATTTATAATTTTTTTTACTCTTTTTGTATTTTTGTAAATTTTCAGCAATTGTATATATGTTTTATTTGGCACTAGCTGAGAGACCCGGCGTTGCCCGGGAGTCACACTTCCCCCCCCCACACACACTGTCCCCCCTCCCGCACCCACTGCCCCCCCTCCCGCACCCACTGCCCCCCCTCCCCCCCCCACACACACACACACACTGCGCCCCCCCACACAAACACTGTCCCCCCCTCCCCCACACACACACACACTGTCCCTCCCCCCCACACACACACGGTGTCCCACACACAATGTCCCCCCCCCACACACACACTGTCCCCACTCCCCCCCACACTATCCGCCCTCCCCCACATACACACTGTCCCCCCCCTCCCCCACACACACACTGTCCCCCCCTCCCCCACACACACTGTCCCCCCCTCCCCCACACACACATCCACACACACACTGTCCCTCCCCCCACACACACTGTCCCCCCCTCCCCCACACACACACTGTTCCCCCATCCCCCACACACACACACTGTCCCCCCCTCTCCCCATGCACACACAAAGCCCCCTCACCTCTGCCAGGACTCACAGCACCGCTCCTCTCTCCCACGCTCCTCCGATTGTCGCGCGCCTGGCCCGTCTCTGCTCTCCCTCCTCCTGTCCGGGGAGCGCAGCACACGCGCCCCCTCTCTGCAGAGCCACCGGGAAACGCAGGGAAGGTGCAAGGCCTTTCCGTGTGACGGGAGTGACGGCCACCGGGAGGGGGGAAGGTGCAGGACCTGTGAGCGATGCACACGCGCCCCCTCTCTGCAGAGCCATCGAGCGCAGGGAAGGTGCAGGGCCTGTCCGTGTGACGGGAGTGACGGCCACCAGGAGGGGGGAAGGTGCAGGGCCTGTGAGCGCTGCGCATGCACCCCCTCTCTGCAGAGCCGCCGGGAAATGCAGGGAAGGTGCAGGGCCTGTCCGTGTGACGGGAGTGACGGCCACCGGGAGGGGGAAAGGTGCAGGGCCTGTGAGCGCTGCGCACGCGCCCCCTCTCTGCAAAGCCGCCGGGTGCAGGGCCTGTATGTGTGATGGGAGTGATTGCCACTGGGAGGGGGGAAGGTGCAGGGCCTGTGAGCGCTGTGCACGCGCCCCCTCTCTGCACCTGTGAGCGCGAGCCGGCGGGAAAAGCAGGGAAGGTGCAGGGCCTGTCCGTGTGACGGGAGTGACGGCCACTGGGAGGTGGAAGGTGCGGGGCCTGTAGTGACGCCCACCGAGAGGGGGGAAGGTGAGCTGCGGTCCGGGTGACGGGGGAGAGTGACGGCCACCGGGAGGGGGGAAGGTGAGCTGCATGGGGGCCTGAAGTAGTGGTGTGAGTGTGTGAGGCCAATGAAAGGTGTGCGGGGGCGGGCCAAGGGGGCCTGAAGCAGTGGTGTGAGTGTGTGAGGCCAATGAGAGGTGTGCGGGGGCAGGCGGTGAGTGTGTGAGGCCAATGAGAGGTGTGCGGGGGCGGGCGGGCCAAGGGACCAATGAGATTGTCGCTAGGGACAGGGAACACAGTACAGACAGAGAAACATACAATGCTTTCAGAAATATATAGTAAGATGAAATAATCTATGTTTAAGAGGCATTAGTTAGGTATATATTAATTATTGTATTTTCATATATACAGTATATTTGTAGTCACATTTGTTATTAATTCACTTCATACATTCATGTTTATTTGGTGTGTGTATGTGTGTGTGTGTGTGTGTGTGTGTGTATTGTGATGCCGTCACTGCCCTCTAAGGGCTAGAATGGGTCAGTTCTGGGACTTTACAGCTCTCATAGAGTTAATCATTCTGGACAGGTCTGTTCAGCTGTGAGTTAATGAGCTAATTAGCCTAGCATCTATAGTCAGGAAGTGATACAGAGATTCCCCCCCCTTGCTGCCAGACACACACTGTTGAGAGTTAGGGTAAGGCCCCGCTCCCTCAGTCAGCGCGCCTGTACTGCAGACAGGCGGGGCGCTGACAGACACAGACCACGATATGCGGTCTGTAGGGAGTGGGAGCCGGAGCGGGAGGTGGGCGGGAGTGGGAGGCTTGAGCGGGAGGGGGCGTGGCTTGAGCGGGAGGGGGGCGTGTCTTGAGCGGAGGGACCCACTACTCTCCCCCCATCCCTCCACGGGCTCGGGCTGGAGCTGCTGATGGAAGGTAATCAAAAGCAACACACACACACAGAGAGACACACAGAGGCAGGCACTCACGCACTCAGACACACACATACACAAATACAGACAGGCACTCACGCTGCTTTCCCTCCACATTCTCCTCCCCGCTCCCCGAAGCCTCTCCTCCTCCCGAAGCCTCCCCTCCTCATTGGCTCACAGCCACACCACGTGACACGTCGACGCTAGGGATGACAATTCTCTTGAATCCCCTAGCGGCTGACGCATCACAGCGTGTAGTGAGCTGTGCAGCCAGGGGGGACCGGCTCGGGAGGATTCCCCTGCTGGTGGGGAACTCTCGTGTGGCCGCCTGAGGCGCCGGGCGCAGCGGGTCCCAGCCCTTATACAGAGAGAGTGAGAGACGCTGCTATACTGATCTGGGAAGGCACACACAGACAGCCCAGTGAGAGACTGAAAGGAGACCTCCTGCAGGTACACTGGTTAAAGTGGGGAAAAGAGTTTAGTTCTCCCACGATTTAGTTAGGGACTAAGCAGTATTAGTCAGTACTCCTGGAAGGAGTTAGGTCTTTTGTTTCCGTTTTGTGTTATGAGTTAACCCTGTACCTGCCTTATACCCTGTAAATAAACCCCTGCATAGAAAGTACAGTGTTTCCTGCCTTTGATCTGGAAAAAAGATCCGACGCTGGGACTGAGACGTCACAGTATGTGTGTATATATATATATATATATATATATATATATATATATATATATATATATATATATATATATATTTATATATATATATAGTCTATATCAGTCTACCAATAAAAATGAATATATGTAGTGTATAACATTATATATAATTCAATATACATATTTTTTTTTGGTGTCTATGTTAGGCATAGAGAGAGTGAGTAAGACTTATTCTCTCCAAATATATATGCATATATACCAATGAAGCAGTTACAGTAGGTTACCGTTAATACCCTTATTTATTGGCTTACACATAATTATATATGACATATTATATATACTGTAATAGACAGAGAGTGAGATTCTCTGATTATGTTTTGTTTGCATTTTTTTAACTTATGTTATGAGATCTCTTCTTTCCCTTTCTGATGCTGTTTTTTTGTTTTCAAATTCACCACTTGATTTGGGAGGTATAAGTGGTTTTTTTATTTTTTTTTAAATGTAAGTGTCTGTTTAGCTAATGAGGTTACAGTGATACCCCCAGATGCTAGAAACTAAAAAAATTCTATTTTTTAACATAAAAATTGCAGGACATAAGACGGGATAACATACAAATATTATGAGTTCAAATTCTAAAGGCGTCTAGGGGGGGGGGGTGGGATTGCTGCTTTAAAATTAAGGCCATGACTTACATGTAGATTGCAAACATTTGCCATGTATAAGCTTTCAAGTAAAATATCATTAGACACACTTGCAAAATGTGTGACATCATCTACTGTCACAGTTTGAATAAGACAGATTGTCAGACTTTTACAATTTATATATTTCTACTTTCCTTAATACGCAGAGCAATGCTTCTGCTACTTGTAAATCTATTTTCTGTACTCTGCAAATCAATCCTGACATGAAACATAGCACAGTGATTTCAATTGCCTCTTGCAAATATTCTTGTAACTGTTGTACGGTTTCTAATGATGTTGTACATTTCTACAAATCTAAAGTTTTTTGCTAATCATTTTATTAAAGCACAGTGATCATACTCATACACGCTATTTTAATTGTTTTTATGCATTAGCTGAAGGAGCCTGTGGTGGAACTTTACGAGGAACAAGTGGGATTATGTCAAGCCCTCACTTTCCATCGGAGTACGAAAATAATGCTGACTGCACATGGACTATCCTTGCTGAGCCTGGCGATACTATAGCTCTGATTTTTACTGATTTCCAAATGGAAGAAGGATATGATTTCCTAGAGATTAGTGGAACTGAAGCCCCGTCAATATGGCAAGTACCAAAATACAGATCGCTCTGTATTATAATTATCCTAATGATACACATTCGTTTTATACGGAATGATTTGAGTGAATTCTGGTTTATTTACAAGTTCTCTCCAAGTATTGTAAATATGGAGCGTTTAATATTTGCTTGGAAGTAATTATTCTAATGTTTGGTCTCGGTTTTCACTATACATATGTATATATATATATATATATATGTATATATATATATATATATATATATATATATATATATATATACACAGTGCTTGACAAATCATCCAAAAATCTACTCGCCATCTAGCCCAGCCCCTACTTTTAAAAAAATGGAATAAATTCCTAATAAGAATTGAGTGTGTGAGTGTATAACTAGTCCGGGTGGGTGGCTGTCTGGCTGATTGACTGGGTGACTGACTGGGTGGCTGACTGACTGGGTGGCTGACTGACTGACTGAATGGGTGGGTGACTGACTGGGTGGGTGACAGACTGACTGGGTGAGTGACAGACTGAGTGGTTGGGTGACAGACTGAGTGGGTGGGTGGGTGAGTGACTGGGTGGGTGATCGACTGACTGAATGGGTGGGTGGGTGACTGAATTGGTGGGTGGGTGACTGACTGGGTGGGTGATTGACTGACTGGGTGGGTGACTGACTGACTGACTGACTGGGTGGGTGACTTAATGACTGGGTGGGTGACTTATTGACAGGGTGGGTGAGTGATTGGGTGGGTGACTGACTGACTGACTGAATGGGTGGGTGACTGACTGACTTTGACTGACTGTGTGGGTGACTGACTGACTATTGACTATAAACTCCTCCACCGGTCCTGCTGCCACACTGTTGCCTCCCTCATTCCACTCTGCTCCTTCCTGCGGCCTGTCACTCCCTTACCTCTTCCCTCCTCCGCCAGGCCTGGAACCATATTGACCCTCCTTCTCCTCCCCGAGGTCTGGCACCCTCTTACCCTCTCCTCCTCCCATGGGCCTGCTGTCACCTTCTCCCTTCTCTGCTCCCTTGCCCCCCCCCCGCAGGTCTCCTCTCTGGGTTGTGGCCACAGGAAATGCTGGCAGACACCGGATCTGACCTGGGCATGAGCCACCCTTGCTCACCCATCTTGCTCCTCCAACACATGGCCTGCTCACCTTGGCCCAGGCCACCAGGCTAGGCTGCCAGATGCCCACCACCTCCTCAGAACTAACCAGGGCTGTGGCAGGAGAGGAGAGGTGCGGCGGTGAGGGTGTCCGGAGCAGCAGGTGTGAGGTGTGGCGTCCTGGATCAGACGGAGTGACAGCCACTAGGGAATGTTGCCGGGAGGCTGCTGTGCCGGTCGGAAGAGGTGAAACCCCATGGAGAGGCCTCTGACCTCTGACCACTGCGTATTGCCCAGCAATAGGGAATAGGTGTTGGGGAGGAGGACGGAGGCTGAGGGGGGCTTCATGGGCCACAAGGGGGGCCGCAAGGGGGGCCTCATGGGCCGCAAGGGGGGCTAGGGGGATGCAAGGGTTTCCACATGGGGGGCCAGGGGGGATGCAAGGGTATCCACATGGGGGGCCAGGGGGGATGCAAGGGTTACCACATGGGGGGCCGCATGGGGGGCAAGGGGGGACTGCAGGACACAATGGAGGCAGGCACTAGAGGAGGCAATTTAAGGCAGGTTGTAAGTCAGGCAGTGTATTAAGGCAGGGAGTAACAGAGTACTTGTTCAAGCAGGACCAGGATAGACCAGGAAGGGCTGGTTCAATGTGCGGGATTATATAGAGCCTGGCTGCAGGCCAAGAAAAAAAAAATCCTGGCAGCACAGAACCGGGTGCGCTGCTGGGACGGCCATGAGGCAGTCACAGGGGGCAAAATCGACAACCGGATTTGTCGAGCACTGTGTGTGTATATATATATATATATATATGAGTGTGTGTGTGTGTGTTAAACAAAATGACTTCCTTTGAGTTGCCCAGTAATTTAGATTGCTTAATTTCATAAGGTTATGCATGATAGCAAATATGAGTAGACTGGAAATGTATCATTTTGATTTTATTTTGTATATTTACTTGTGTAATAGTTTCTTTGTAGAGCTCTATAAAATGTAGGTCTGATGCAATGTAATATATTTTATATTGGCAACAAATATTCTGTAACATTTCAATTGAATCCAATGTTGATATTATCTTCAGTGTTTTCCACCAGAAAGAAGTATCTACAGATGTATTATTTTCAAAATAATGCTAATTTTAGTGAGACATTTACAGTACTTCAGTAAATTATTCTTTTGTCCAGAAATGTTTTTTTTTACATTTAATAAAAGGGGGAGGGGTGTGGGGATTACAAATCTGCAATGGATACAGTACAAAAAGTTTAAGGGTGAAAGTTTAAGTATTTAAAGCATCAGGGCAAGAAAGATCAAGTAGTTGAGTTTTTAAAATGACCTTTAGATATTTATGTATCAAATGTGTCTATTTATAAAGCATCACTATATATGATTTTGTTAAAAACAAAATGTACATAGGAATAGAAAGTTAGTGCTTCTCCATGTGTCAAGGTATAAATTACATTTTTTTGTTTTGTGCGGTATGTGTGTGTCGTCTTTTACAAACAAAGATATGACGATACAAGGTGCAATTAGAGGTGGTGTTACAATGTTGCCTGTGATTAACATGTGTATATAACATTTTATTTTAAACCACTAGAATGCAAAAAAATGCATCAAAATCCTCAGTCAAGTTTTCTTGCTGTAAAAACAATACAAAGTTTCAAACACTTCTAAATGCATCCTAATATTTTAATATTCTTGATCTGTCGACACTTTATCAGTCAACAATTTATCCTGTGCATTTTGGTAAGAAGAATTCAATTGATATATCTTTGTTATTCATGTAAACATTTATAAAAATAACTTTATAATTATTATTATTTTTTAGGATCTGCAACATATTTATGTACATATATTTTAACATAAAGCACCCATGTGAATACTGATCTATTCATGTAAGAACATGAACAATGACATACCAACCAATTTTGCTAATGGTTGTAGTGAAGAATTATATTTAAAATTATAATTTTAAGCAATATACGGCAAAATCAGAGCACATCCACTGCACCAGGTTTACAATATCAAATAAAAATGGCACATACACTGTGAGAAGTAAGGAATATTTAGCTTGTATATATTTGGTGCAGTTTTTTGTTCCCTTTTTGTCCTGCTTTTTATATATACAGTAGCCCTCTAAGGCTGCGCTTATACAGTTGGCGACAGCGACGCGATCGATGATGGCACCGTTGCAATTGCGACAAGTTTTATTTTGAAGTTTAGGCGACGTCGCTGAATGACGTCATAAAAGGGGAGGGCACAGCACGGAGAAGCTCCCGATTGGCCACAAGGGGAGACCGTCGCCGAAAAAAAATCAAATATCGGTGACTACCAGATTTCTGGTAGCACTGTTGCTCCGTCGCTTTGTCGCCATCGGGTGCACTATAAGCGCCGGTAACAATGCATTTGTTTTGTCGCAACGGCGATGCGGCGGTGCCGGCACTATAAGCGCAGCCTTAATAGGTAATGTTGTACTCTCCAATAAATTGCCAGTTTAGGATGGCATTGTTACATTTTGAATGATTAAGACAAAAATAGTTGGACATCGATATATATCCAAATACTTGGTTTTGTATAACCAAAATGAATAAACAAAACTTCCTACATGTGACTACTAAAAGCATGTTTACATGTTTCACAGATGTATGATAAAGATACATTTGGCGCCTTATAATGCACTTAACATAGCAAAAAATATATAATGCTATCAATGCTAAATAATCTTACAAGTAAAATAAACATACAACCATTAGATGGTGTGGTACACATCAGATGTCCTTGCAATGTCCAACGATGATGCTAAATAGAACAAATATGACAAACAACAAACAACACACAACTCTGAGGCTTCCACTTAGTTGAGTATTTTCTGTTGTGTGTTGTTTGTTTTTTGTCATATTTGTTCTATTTACCCACAGTATATCGCTACGTGTATTTTCTTTTCTATTTCATGCACTTGGTAATTTACCACTACCATAATTGTTGGACATTGCAAGGACATTTGTTGTGTACCACACCATCCAATGGTTGTATGTTTATTTTACTTGTAAGATTATTTTGCATTGATAGCATTTTTTTTTTTTGCTATGTTAAGTGCATTATTGTCAGGGTCTCCTAGACCTCCTGCCTAGCCATAGTTCTTCTTTGTCCACTGGGTGTGCTGCTGCCTTCTTTTTCCTCTGGGTTCCTCTGTCTGTCTGTTCTCTTGTTGCTCCTCTCTCTGCTTATTATAGCTTTGCTTCCTGTTTGTTTCCTTGCCTTTGTTTCAAGGCAGACTCCTATGCACATGATTCTGTCTCTGATCCTGATCTGTTCCTGTACCTGTCCTGTATTTGATTCTGTTCACAGTAAATGCCCTTGCTGGTAATCTGGCTTGTCCCTGTTTGTTTCCTGGTCTCCGTCCCTGCTCCCCATTCTCAGCCCCTGCTCCCCATTCTCAGCCCCTGCTCCCCATTCTCAGCCCCTGCTCCCAGACCTGTTCCTGCCACCCCGTCCTGTTCCAGTCTCCTCGTTGCCGACCTCTGCTTGTTACCTGATTACCCTGTCTGCCGCCTGCCTCGAACCCCTGCTTGTCACCCGACTGCGCTGTCTGCCGCCTGCCTCGGACCCTCTGATTTTGACCCCTACTACGCTCCTGCTGTTCCGGCCACTGAAATCCTACCCGCCACAGGAGTCTCCCGTGACAATTAGAAGGCACCAAATGTATCTTTATCACATATCGTTTTTCTCTGACCAGGTGGTCAGTGTTTTATTTGGCAGCCGTCCTTCATTTACATATATGTGAGCATTAAGGGAATTTTTTTCTTCACATTCATTGAGTTTTGTACTAATTGTTATTGTTGGTCAGTTTTAGCGCTACCTTATATTTTTTCATGTTTCACAGATGGAAACATACATCCCAACACATTTCAGTATATTAATTAAACAATATTATGTATGTATGTATGTGTGTGTGTATGTATGTGTGTGTGTATATATATATATATTTTTAATGCATGATGTTTTGTAAACCTAAAGAAAGCTAGTTGAGAGTTATTTTTAATTGTAATACATAATTATATTATATAAGCATGATTTTTTATATTGTGTTATTAGAAACATGCTGTAATTAATAACTTACGGAATATAGTTTTGTCTGTAAATTAGTTACCACAACAAATGCTACTAATTACATACAGTATGTGAACCTGAAAACAGGCCTTTGTAGTCATTAAAGATGGTATAAGAAATGTAAAAAATGGGAGATTAGAGAGAAAATAATTTAAATACATGTAATAACTGATTGCAGGGCCTCATGATCTTTGCTAGTGTGATAGTTGAGAAGGAGCCTCAGAAGAGTTGTTTTTAAGCATTTAGACATGGTTTTTGAAATAAGTATAGTCTATGGTGGTATGGCTCAGTTTCTTGACAACTAACCATTTAGGCAAAAAATTGCATTCTTCAGGCTCTGAGGTGGGATACAGTATGAAGGATATTGATCAATGGCATTCTCTAATGATGCACAGAGGGTTTAGAACTTTTTGACAGCCAGCTCTCCAGATTCTTTATTAAAACGTGAATCATAGGCCCGTTTCTGGAGGCGAAAGCCTGCTCAAATAATTAGGTAAAATGTTCAGAAAGTATTTAAAGGTAAGACAAGGAGTATGTACATTGTGTTATGACTCCAGGGATTGTCAACGTAGTCCAATTTGAGACAACACAGACAGCAGGGCAGTTGAACACCCACCACAGCTAACTGGGAGCACCAAGAGCTAACTACGCAATGTAAACTTACAAAGAAAACTGTACCTGGAAAAAGGATCCAGGAACGAGGAGAGTCCAGTTGCAAGAAGGGATCCAGAGGTAAGGAGGAGTCCAGAGGCAAAGTGAGGAAGACGGATGAGCTTAGTAAAGAGCAGGCGGCAGGCAAGTCGATGGTCACGGGTCTAAAACAGGAAATCCGGAAGTGATAGAAGGGTCCAAGTAGCAGAGATAATGTTAAGCAAATGAACAAGAGTACCAGACAGGCAGCAAGGAACAACATAGTGTAACCTGTTGCAGCAGCATAGCATTGTATTGCATTGGAGCATAGCATTTCCTGGGTTTTTATAAAAAAAAGTATGTGTATTAGGTAGCACTCCACCAAAAAAAAATTGGTAAATAGCAATTAATGGAAAACTGAGTGGTGCACCGGAGCAAGGAGTCACCTCATATCCCCCCAAAAAGAAGCAACAATATATACAAAAGGCCCCCAGCACACAAATGAGGAAAAGCAGGCAAATTTGTCAAAAATAGAATCTAATGATATATTTGTGAATAAAGCAGCTACAAAATCAATCCCAGCACAGGCAAGGAGAGTACATCTCATGGAACAAGCTAACAACAATGAAGGGAGAGGAGGGAAGGAGGGAAATCAAAGGGAAACGTAACAAAAAAACAACAAAAAAAGCACAGTACACAAGAATAAATTGAGGTGATATACAGTAAGGGGGCAACGTTAACGTTTCGGAGCCTAAAGGGCCCCTTTCTCAGGCCCGTTCCCACAGACTATAACAGTCTATGGTACTTCCCTATTGAATACACCTCCTACCTATATAACTCTCTACTGAAGTAAGGTAAGTAAACCTGACTAAACCTGGTCTGTACAGTCACCCTATCACCTAAGGGTGATAACCTAAAACACTGACTAAACTGTATCCAAAATGCAGATAGAATGGGCA
This sequence comes from Ascaphus truei, assembly GCF_040206685.1. NCBI lineage: Eukaryota > Metazoa > Chordata > Amphibia > Anura > Ascaphidae > Ascaphus > Ascaphus truei. Next base: position 346,140,829 of record NC_134486.1, read on the forward strand.
TACTGACAGAAGGCAGCAGCAATTAATGATGAATCACTATGCAGTAGCACCTAAGCTCACTGTGTATCAACTAGCATGAGAAACACAAGGTAAATAAAGCAGTAATGAATACGAATCCTTAGCTCTGCAGTGAATGTCTGTGGCTCTCTTTAGGCTGTCTGCAGTGTTCCCTGAATTTTGGATACAGTTTAGGCAGTGTTTTAGGTTATCACCCTTAGGCTGCGTCCAGAGTGGCGCTGAGCTGGTGCGGGCGCTCACGCTGGCAGCGATGAGACACATTGCAACAATGTGTGTGGCATCCATGAGCTCCCTCCTGCACGTGCCTGTGAGCTGCAGTCGGAGCTCAGATTCAAGAGTTTCAACATTTTGAATCTGTAGCTCCGACTTCAGATCACATCACCAAACTTACCCAATCAGAGGACAACAAGGCAAAACCAATGCAATACAAGCATTGGGAGCTTGCATTGGTTGCTGTCATCTGACACGGGGGGGGTGACACGCAACGGGGGGGGCACGAAATGGGGGGGGCATGAAACGTGGAGGGGGACACAAAACAGGGGGGACGACATGAAACAGAAAATGGAGAGATGAGAATGGAAATGGGGGCAAAAGAAGTGGTGGTGGTGGTAAAACAAAGTGGTGGGGAAGGGGGTGGCAAACAAAATGGTGGGGAAGGGGGGGGCAAACAAAGTGGTGGGGAAGGAGGGGCAAACAAAGTAGTGGGAAAGGGGGGCAAACGGAGTGGTGGGGAAGGGGGGGCAAACTGAGTGGTAGGGAAGGGGGGGCAAACGGAGTGAGGGAGGATGGGGAGAAAGGGGAGGGAAGGGGGGTGAGAGGGGAGGGAAGGGGGGGTGAGAGGGGAGGGAAGGGGGAGTGAGAGGGGAGGGAATAGGGGGTGAGAGGGGAGGGAAGGGGGGTGAGAGGGGAGGGAAGGGGAGAGAGGAAGGAGGGAGAGCGGAGGGAAAGGGGGGGAGAGAGGAGGGAAGGGGAGGAGAGAAAGCAAGGGGGGAGAGAGAGGGGAGGGTCAGGGGAGAGAGGGGGAGGGTTGGGGGAGAGGGGAGGGTCAGGGAAGGGTCGGGGAGAGAGAGGGGGGAGGGTCAGGGAGAGAGAGGGGGAGGGTGGGGGAGGGAGAGAGAGCGGGGGGAGGGAAAAAGCACAGGGGGGAGGGTGAGAGAGAGCGCAGTGGGGAGGGGGAGAGCACAGTGGGGGGCATGAGAGAGAGAGCGTGGGGGGAGGGGGAGAGTGCAGGGGGTGGTGGGAGAGAGCGCGGGGAGAGAGAGAGCGCAGGTAAGGCAGGAGAGCAGGGGAGAGAGCAATGGGGGGGTGAGAGAGATGGGGGGAGGGGGGAGAAACGGGAGGGGGAGGGGGGATGGAGGGGTAGGGGGGAGAAAGGTGGAGGGGGGGAGAAAGGTGGAGGGGGGGAGAAAGGTGGAGGGGGGGAGAGAGGGGGGGAGAGAGGGGGGAGAGAGAGGGGGGCAGGGAGAAAGCAGGGGGAGAGAGAGGGGGCAGGGAGAAAGCAGGGGGGGAGAGAGAGCAGGGGAAGAGAAAGAGAGGCCTTAGGTGGCCTTAGGCCTTAGGTGATAGGGTGACTGTACAGACCAGGTTTAGTCAGGTTCTCTTACCTTACTTCAGTGGAGAGTTATATAGGTAGGAGGTGTATTCATTAGGGAAGTACCATAGACTGTTATAGTCTGTTGGAACGGGCTTGAGATAGTTGCTCTGTAGGCTCCGAAACGTTAACGTTGCCCCCCTATATCACCTCAATTTATTCTTGTGTACTGTGCTTTTTTTGTTACGTTTCCCTTTGTTTTCCCTACTTCCCTCCTCTCCCTTCATTGTTGTTAGCTTGTTCCATGAGATGTACTCCTTGCCTGTGCTGGGATTGATTTTATAGCTGCTTTATTCGCAAATATATCATTAGATTCTATTTTTGACAAGTTTGTCTGCTTTTCCTCATTTGTGTGCTGGGGGCCTTTTGTGAATACAAAACTAACTAAAAAAAACTCTCTACCAGCGCTTGATCCAAGTGATAGGCTAATTGGTGTGATAAAAACAATTGTGTGATTACAATGTGATTACATATGCAGCCAAGGGGGCAATAAACAATGGATTGTTCAAATCCAATACCATACAAATACAAATACAAAAAATGTCCACGGCGCAAAGTGTGGTGATGATAATTACAGTACCATATCTAAAGACAGTCCTGTTTGAAAAGTCAGTCTTGGTAGTAGAATGATTCATCAACAATGTGAGGTAGATTTTCCTCTAGGCGTGTTCCCTTATGTTGCCTGCACTGACAGATAAAGAAAACACACCATTGCGCAGTATACAGACTCAATTGCCCCAACCTGAAGAGGAAAATCCCTACTTACAGGATATTTTCTTGTTCATTCGGGGGAGAGAATCTGTTCTTTAGCTCTCTTCCTCCACCTTGATCTCCACGGGCCCCTCGTGGTTCATAAGGTGGCTCTCTTCAACTCGGTCTGCGTCGTCCCAGTAGCAGCATACACCGCAACAACCGTGGTTGGAGAAAATTGAAAGACAGCCTAGTGTACTCCGCAAATTTTATTTAACAATGTTAAAAAGCCGCGATGTTGCACTCACATTTTGCGAGGGCAAACATGCCGCTCAAGAATGCCGTCCGCAGCCTATGTCCACTCGATGGTGTGTTGTTCACGACGTCGCGCGCCAACCGATGACGTCAGCGGCGCAGCGCCCGAAGTTCTCCCCACACCACGAGATGCAACGCAGGTGACAGCTTACAACGTGCACTGTACTAGGCTCCTCCTCTCTACGCGTTTCCCAGATTTTCTTGCATTTTCCACCCAAAATCCACTTTGCAGTATAAAATCCGCAAACGGATTTGGTCGGTTTTAATCCGCACAAATTCATCAAAAAACACTATTGGATACAACCCGTGGACGGATTTGTAGAATCAGCAATCCGTTGGGGGATTCTTAAAAAGGAATCCGAATACTGGATTCTACAAATCCAACCTTGGGTTGCAGAATCTGCGGGTGTATTGGTGATAATAATAAAAAATCTGCAAAATGTGAATCATTTTTTTTAGATTGATCTGCTGAAATCCTCGGACCAAAGGAACCGTCCGATGCGCTGTGGATCCAAATTCACCCAAAATACACCCATCTCTAGGCCCACACCAGGAAATTACTCTGTAGAGCAAAAGCGGCAAAACCGGGAAACTGCAGAGGGTCAAAGGAATTATCCCTGAACAACATGGGCTGCCGGCGAGGACAGGGACAGAAGCACAGTCGGGACATGACACAATTAACATATCAAAATAGTAGGTGTTGTAGTTACATAATAGGACAAAATAGCAGGAAATAAGTCTATAGGAGGTCAAAAAGAGAAAGGACACCTGTAAACATAAACTTAATGTCCAAGAGGCTAAGCATGTACCCCAATAAGGATGCTGTGCAGTTGTTATGGGAAAGTTTGACTCATAATTATTTTACATTCCCTTTTAGAATTGTTCTGAATTTGTTTGGTAGGCCAATTTTTATTTCTCCATTGGGTTTAATTTCCAAAAAATAACCAGGGGATGTCAGGCTTAGTTATCACCTAACATTTTCTACAGGCGGTTTAGTTTAATAATTATATACTGTATAGTAGCTAAAGATTTACAGTATATAAAGTTACATAGGCTTACAGTAATTTGATAATACTTTTTGGTGCTTTGTAGATAGAGGTGATTGTAACATCTAATTGAAATCATACTGTGGATCCCTTAAGGGAGAGTGTTATTATTGTTTTGGGTAAAATTTCCCTCCATTTTCATCATTCTTAGACTAATCAGGAAGGCCAGGGGAATTGGGTTTATCTATTTGCTCTAGAAGAATGTGCATAGTTAAATCATTGCTGACTTTGAGCGTAATTAGACCATGATGGTACCTTGTTTGTTCAAGTTGATGGTTCCCTTGTTTCCAAGTTCCAATTTAGTTCAGTTTTTTAAAAAGATTTAATTAAGTTACAGTACTTGTACTTTTTTGGCACACATGTTTCTCACATTAGGGCAGCAATACTGTAGGTGGCTAGGCTTGGTTTCTGTGACTTGGCTATTAAGATAACAAGCAGTTGGAAATCTGCTAAATATATGTTGTATGTGCATTCTAATTTTGTTCATCTATTTGTTTATGATCATGTCTCTTATCTGCAGTTTCTGGGAGCATTTACCCTATTTGAATGACTGGACATTCTATGGGCAGGCAAGAGAGCTAATCGGGACCTTTAGATAAAATTATGATTTGTTTGTTAGGGCATAGAGGTTTATATTACAGTATGATGACAGTTTTCAGAATTAGTTAGTTACAAAGCTAGTCATGTTGACAAGATTGTAATTTTGATTCATGCAAGGCTAAATGGGTTCGGTTTGGACACTGCTTATTTGATTTGTAGAATGCATAAGGATTTGGAACACATATGCATTATTTTTCTTAAAGCCACTGCCGTATGGTTAGAAGCACAGTAGTCCCAAGGCAGAAATTGGATTATATTTAGCTTGGTAAAGCATTGGAACGTTGTTGTAGGAAACAGAATAAGTCAGTTTTAAGATCTGTAAAAAATGTTGGTGGGTTTGGTAGTTAGGCATTGTGACTTGCAGGATGTAAGTACTAAGTGGGTGGGGTCATCCTATTAGTTGTAGCTTTGGACATCTTTATTTGAGGCTGCAGGAAGATGATAAGTGGTGGTTAGTGTGTGGCCAATGCCAATTTGATACGGTCAAATTGCTTTGACGCTGGTGGGACCTTGCCAGGGATTTTGATTATTGATAATAAAATTAAATTGTGCATTGTTGGGACCACTTTGTTGGTGTCTTTTAGGGAAGCTTTATTTTCCTGCTCCCCACTTAGCTGGTGGATGGGTTTTAAGCTTATGGCTGGCAAGGACAGGAATGTTTAATTGTTTATTACAGTTTTATTTTTGGTAAAAAATAATGTTTACAAAATTGCTGAGGTCTTCACCACCATTCTTGTGTGTCTAACATTTATTGGATGTCTTTAAATGGAGAATGAAAAGGGTAGTCAACCAAGGACAGGTAAGCACTACATGCTGACAACAGATTCAACATAATAAAGTAATTGAAGAGCTATGGTATATGCACATATGTCTGTCAACAACTGTTATATGCTGGAAAAATATGTTCACTCTGTTTCAGAAAAAAACACATTGGCTTTTACTAAGATCGATAAATACATCTGAGTAGCATGTATAATACAGTGCATTACTAGTAGTAGCCGGCTTCATTGTTCCTTTTTGATGATATGTGTTATTATAGTATGCCCAAACCCTGCCATTGAATTCTATGGAAACTATATTCTGAATTATTACTAGATGTGATTGGTTTTCTTTGGGAACAATGAGGCCTACAACATTTCTATAACATGGAGGCTTTGATAAGGCAATAATTCCTAGGGATAAGCAAGAACACTTTCCCAATATTGCTAGACTTCTATATGGGAGAAATCTATAAGGATCATAATACAACTTTTTTTTTTGCAAAATTGACATATACAGAAGTATTTCTCTAAGCATCAAAGTGATTTTCATAACTTTTGCCATGTCAGCTTGTATTTTGGGGGTGTGATTAAATAACGAGTCAACAGGTGCATATATTATAATGAGGAGTTAAAAAAACCTCTTTATCCATGTCATTCTTTTTCATTTTAAATGAGTCAAAATGTTTATGCCATAAATTAACATATCCTAATTTCCCCTAATCACGGGCCTGCATTAAATGTAATGCACCTTGTTTTACTTATCTTTAAACATAACCCTCCATGACATGATGAGATACAGTATACCAATTTAGTAGGGTGCCCACATACTTACACAGTACCTACAAATTAAATAACGAGAGAGAGAGAGAGAGAGAGAGAGAGAGAGAGAGAGAGAGAGAGAAAAAACAAACAAACATGTATGCCAATACTTAGCTTGTATATATGGTTAGAATCTCCCGAGGTGAGTAGCAGGTAGTCTAACTGCTAAATGTGATGAGGTAGCACAAGCAAATCACTGGGGGTCCCACTGCACATCAGGTCCAAATAAGGCTACAGGAAGCATTGGTCTGCTCTACACCACAATGCGTTTCGACCCTGTGGTCTTCTTCCCTAAGTGGAACCACTTGCAAAATGATGGATCTAAATTATCTAAAAAATATATAAATATACAATAGGCAATTCACATGTGATAATTCTAGGAGGCATTTGCATTTTTTTATTGCTTGTATTTATAAACAATTCTTTGTAATAACTATTGTAGCCAAGTCCCCTTGGGCTACTAATTCCCTGGCCCCTCTAGCACTGTAAGTCCCAGTAAAGAGAGGGCAGTGTTGGGAGCAAATCCTGCAGGCGCCTGGTTGTATTGTTATGTGTGTGTTACCTAATAAAGTTCAGGAGTAGCCTGGTATAACAAAGGGGGCCTATGACTGATAGGAGGCTGCTTACAAGCCACTCACCTGTGAAGGAGGGGGTTTCCCTCTAGTGGTTAGAGTAAGGTTCTGGGAGTTAATTCTGTGCTGCCCTTCCTGCTTTGAGGACGCTGCAGTAAGTCTCTCCTGGATAGGAGTGAGCTGAGGCCTTGCCCTGTTGGGGGGTAAGGTATGCTGAGGGGGTGCTCATGGCCTCAAGCCTGGGGTATTGCCTTCAGGGAATGGAACTGGTACTGCTGTGCTGAACCTAATAAACTCAAGTTATACCCTCTCTGGTGTGATGTCTGGGGTGTGAAAAAGCAAGAAGAGTTGTCCCTGAGGTTCATCCTGGCTGCACCAGGATCCACCTGGGCTGGAGGCGCTGCATTGACCAATGGACCATCACTGATAGCCTGCCCTGATATCTCCCTGTACCACCGTGGAGATCTCAGGCCTTCTGTTGTATCTAAGAGGTATGCACCAGAATACACTGGTAGCTACATGATCTCTCTTAGGGTGGGGGAAAAGGTGCCATACTATGTTATACACATTTATTCTTTGGAGATAAATGTATTTTCATACCTCTTCAAGAGCTGATGTGTCAATCACATGGAAAATGAAACAAGTCTCAAAAAACTATTGTGTTCTCAAATCACACTATTACATAGAAATACATCTTTACTTTATCATTGTAAAAATCAATTGTTTTCCCCCTACTCCTACAGAGTGAGAGATAGTCAATTTCCTTTAGACTGAAAGAACAGGAATGACATACAAAGCTATAGGAATCTTTAATCTGTCAGCTTCCAAAGCAATAAAACCAAACAAAATCTGACATTTAGAATTGAAAGATGCAGTGTGATCACTTACAATACCATACTTTAAACTTGGTGCAATATGTTGAGACAGAGATAAATTAGACACCTTTCACATAGATAAAATAATGTAATGTTTTTTTTTTCTGCAAGACTTAATCACATACATGTAAATACAGCACATCTTTATGGTTTCTCCATAAACAGAACTCAGCTAATGAAGGGGGCACAAGATTAACTGTTTTATGAACGAGCAGCTCAGAGGGGATTTTTGCTTTTGCACAAATGTGTTATTTTTACAACACCTTTGTCTTCAATTATAAAAAAAAACTATATAAAAATTAAATATATTTATATATTATATTTATATATTATTTTCTATAGAAAAAAATAATTTTGAATGATTGTCTTTGTATTTAAACCATGATACTGTACCAAGCTTATTTTACTTAGTCTCTGATGTACCCACTGATTGATTGTTCGGGTACCCTATACCTTACACAGTATCTTCATTGTTTTCCGCACTATTATTTGTATATATCATAACACACTGGGGTTTATTTACTAAAGTCTCACAGCTCAAAAGCTGGGATAAAACCAAAAAAAAAAAAAAATTGAAGCACAGTATTTATCTAAAGGAATAGAATCCCATTGAAAGGACTTTTTGTTCCTTTGATAAAAGATCATCTTAAATCCCATGGTCTCTCTTCTTCTCCCTGTGGATGTCCCACATCCTAACTTAATACAGTGTGCTCAAAACAGAACTTCTCGTCTTCTCACCATCCAATCCACCTTTATGTCCATGTTAACATCAGACATAGATTAGTTATGAGAGTCACAATAGATGATTATATGATCTGGCCTCTTGATTATAATATTTTAACTTGATTAGGTGCCAAATAAATTCTATTTACACTTCCTTTGCAGCTACTGTATCTACCAAATGCTTTGAAGATAATGGATTCCTTTAAGGTAAAAGAGCTGCAATTCTGGGGCAAACACATTGCATTATACGTGTAAAAATTATATTTAAAGCAATATCATTTGTTCTTTGATACAGTGCATGTGCTGCAGTTGGTTTAACCCCACAATTGCATCACACTTGCATTGATACATAGCCCCAATGGGTTATTTTTTCGTTCTATTCTGTCCAGCACAGTGTAGACTTTGGAATAGCTATATTTATACACTTCTGTATATAAATTGTTCATCAATGAATTGTCCAGCGTTTGAGTCGGTGAACTTTTCAATATACCGCAACTTGAGTCTGACCATGTATAAACTCTAAACAACAAGTCTATCAAATTATGATATATCACTACTTTTATTGAATGCACTTTAAAGGCATAGGGTTTCCTCAAACTTATATTGAATTTGAGAACAACAAAATAAAACAAAAAACAATAACCTTGATTGTATTTTTTTATATGACTTGGAGTTTATTAAAGTTTTCAAGAATATAATACAACATTACAAAATGTAGAAACAATATACATTTACAATTTATAAACATGAAATATATGAAAAAGTTAATTGTTATTTTATCTTAAAGCGGCAAAACATATGAAATATTTGTATTTTTTTTTTTTTAAATAAATCAGTTCTGCAACATTAGATAATAGTGGCTGTGTTTTTCTTTTATTAATTCAACTCTTAATGCCATTTTTAATTGGTATTAATATACTAAAAAAAAAAAAAAGACAGGGGTGCTCAATGCTACATCCAATTGACAAAACATATAAAGTAATAAGTAATATTTATTTGGTTATTTAGCTAAATCCTTTGGCCAAAGCGTCATAAGCCTGCACACCAACGTCAAGGTATAACCAAATTAATGCAGGTCCTAACACTAAACTGTGAGCCCTTCCTTTTACCTCTGTATGACGGGAAACAACCACAGTGAGTCCTGTCCATTCAGCAAAATGTTAGAACCTCCCAAGTTAAAAAGGTGATACATATACTTATTACTTTATATGTTTTGTCAATTGGGTGTAGCATTGGACACCCCTGTCTTTTGTTTGTATACATTGGCCACGCCCAGTAGCACTCTTTTTGACATAAATATATACATCTATAATGTGGTGGGTGCTGGAGTTAGAGTGTGCTGGGAATGTGTGTGTTGTTTTAATATGCTGAGAATCTTTTGATTTCTATAGCCGGTTTTAGCACACATCCCAAGCAGTGCAAGATCTTTGTAATACTTTCCTGTTTGTGATAATTTGTTGCTACTATTCCCAACAGTTTGCGTTACAAACTGTAACAATAGATAATGTTACCTTAGTAATGTCAGGATACATTGTACTGTAGTTGCTGAGTTAGACTGACTGGAGGATTAATTGAATTTGAAAGGCATACTTTTCGTTGGGCACACAATCAGGCTTTTTACAACAGGAGCACCAAACAATTGCCAGCTTAGGTAAGAATGTATAATTATACAATGTCACATGTTTACATATTAAAATAAGGGGGGGGGTGTAGTATTGCTGTTTTGAGTATGTATAAGAAAATGTCAAATTTAATATATAGTACTCTTGTTTTCTTAACTTAGATCCCACATTCCCCAACATAAATGTATAATAAAGTGGAGATAATTGAAGGTATTTGTTTGTGATTAAATGTGTTTTAATAAAAATTACTGTTTTAATATTTGTAGCAATTGCAATTGTTGAAAATGTAGCCAGAAAGTAATACACACTGGACAAAGCACTGCACATGGCAACTATTGTTTAACATGGAAAGGATCCAAAATGATCATAACAATAACTAAATATCCTACAGGGGAAATAATATAGTATGCATGTTCATTACCTGGTTCTCTAATTAGTTTTGTCTTCTCATTGTTTTTTCAGACGATGTGGCAGGATTGACAAAAATATGGAATAAAGGGATTTAAGCAGATACTTTTTATAGAATAAACTAGAAGTTGTACAAATACTCTATACTGTACATGATGTAATTAATAATTGGACTAAGGTACTGCCATTTTAATATAAGCAGTGGGAAGGTACTTTACTTATTGAGCATGTTCCAATCCAGACATGTTCAAGACTTTAAGAAGAAGGAAGAAATCCAAGCACACGGGCTTGTCTTTAAGGAGTGAAGGCTTCACCTTGATAAAGAATGAGTGGCATTCAAAACGTTGGTCTCTATTGCTGATTAAAACTCCTTAAAGAGAAGCCTGTGTGCTTGGATTTCTTCCTTCTTCGTGTGTATCTACAGGGACCCACAGGACATCCCCTTATTTCCATGAGCAGCTGAGTTTCATTCATTTATTCAAGATGTGTGCCAGGTACTTGCCATACAAGATTTTAAGAAAACATAGGCATGTTTTTTAAACAGTAATACAAAGAGCAAGCCAGAAATTAGTTTCAGAGGCTAGTTTTACCATAGAAATTATCAGGATATCGGTACAGGGAGTCCACATCATTTATAAATTTCATGAAATGTTATCTACATGCCATCACAGACATCTTTTTTATGTATTTACAGTACATTTTACAATAGCTCTTGACCTTACAAGCGCTGGTGATGCACTGTTTTTTGCCTTTGTGTGTTAAAGTCTCCAATGTCGTACAGATTGTTATAAATAGATACATCTTGAGTAAAACTGCTATTCCATAAACATAATTCCAGAACTCTGAAATAAAAAAAAGTTTTTTTTTCTCTCACTATGTAGATGTGAGGATTTTAATTTAATGTCAATTTGAATTCCCAAAGATAACAAACAAATCTGAAATAGTTTGCCCTTTCAGTAAAATTGCTGTGCATACAATTTCCATGGAGAGTGTCTTATACTGTTTAGCTATTCCCATGAAATGCTTCTGGAAAATTGATTAAAAACAGATGTTATAGCTAGTTTTATCTGATAAAGTTCCTTGTGTCATAAATGTGCTAAAGTATAACAGTGTCTGTTATGTGATGATTCATACGTTTTTATTAGATGCATGATGTGTGGAGATGAGTATGGTACTGTAGCAGTAAATCAATGTTTCATTAACATAACATTAGTGATTCCTGGTCACCTGTTAATATGCCACCCATAGTGTTGAGGAATATGAAAACTCAATTCACATCCATCATAGCGTATCACAAATTGACAAGGATATTGAATTAAGTTGACTCACTTAAGAAGAGCCATTACCTACAATTTTATTTCAAGTCTCAAGTCTTATTTGAAACAGTTGAAGATTGTATTTACCTAATTTTAAGACCTGCTAAGGAACAGATGATTGTTATGTCCTGATATGTAAAACCATAGAATTCAACGAGGGTGTACTTTCTTTTTCACACCACTGTATATATGTATATAATTGTCAATTGGAGTGCTAGTGGGCGTGGCTAAATGTATACAAACAAAAAACAAAGAAGCCCAAAGTTACATCCAATATGACAAAAATACACAGTAAAATACCTATATATATCTTGAAAAAGGGTCATTTAGTTAAACAATTTGGCCAAAGCGTTATAAGCCTGCAAGCCACATCAAGGCGTGACCATTAGCAGGTTCTAACACTAACTGATTTGTTGCTAAACCTGCCATCTACAAGCACTCCTAAATCCTTCGCCATCAAGGATTCCCCCAAATTATCCTCATTTAATTTGTAAGTCGCCTGTTTATTCTTGCTTCCAAATGCATAACTTTACATTTATCTGTATTAAACCTCATCTGCCATTTACCTGCCCAAGTTTCCAGTCTCTCCAAGTCCTTCTGAAGAGAAATTACATCCTGCTCTGATTCTACTACCTTACACAATTTAGTATCATTAGCAAAGATGGAGACTTGCTCACGATGCTAACCTCAAGGTCATTAATAAACAAGTTAAAAAGCAGGGGTCCCAGTACCGATCCCTGAGGTACTTCACTCACGACTTTAGCCCAACCTGAAAAAGTTCCATTTATGACAACCATCTGTTTTCTATCCATCAACCAGTTTTCAATCCAGGTGCATATATTATTACTGAGTCCAATTTTCTTTATTTTGCACACCAACCTCTTGTGTGAAACCGTATCAAAAGCCTTTGCAAATCTAAGTAGACCACGTCAACTGCATTACCCTGGTCTAAATTCCTTCTTACCTCCTCAAAGAAACAAATAAGGTTAGTTTGGCATGATCTATCCTTCATAAATTCATGCTGACTAGTACTAATAATTTTGTTTTCCACTAGGTATTCCTGAATATTATGCCGTATTAAAACTTCACGTAGTTTCCCCACTATTGAAGTCAGGCTTACAGGTCTATAATTCCCCGCTTGTGATCTAGCTCCCTTTTTAAATATAGGTACCACATCTGCTTTACGCCAATCTTGTGGTACTGAGCCTGTGGAAACGGAGTCCTTGAATATTAAATGTAATGGTTTGGCTATTACTGAACTTAACTCCTTGAGAACTCTTGGATGTATGCCATCGGGGCCAGGTGCCTTATTTACTTAAATTTTTTCAAGCTGCTTATGAACTTCTTCCTCAGTTAACCAATTGTTCATTAATATGGAGGGTGTGGCTTCCTCCTGTGTCACTAGTGTTGAAATTGATTCTTCCCTGGTAAACACAGAGGCAAATAATTTGTTCAATACCTCATCTTTTTCCTTATCTCCAATAATCTGTCTGCCCATATCACACTGAAAGGGTCCTATATTTTCTTTTGTCATTTTTTTGTTATTAAGGTACTTAAAGAACTTTTTAGGGTTGATTTACTTTCTATTGCAATCTTTTTTTCATTATCCATTTTTGCTCATTTTTTTTGTATTATTTATTTATTATTGTAAACTGTAGCTTAATTTAAAAAGTCTGGTGATGAATGAACCAGGTCAGGTCGGTGTGACTTAAAGAAACAAAAGAAAAAAAAGAAGAAAAAGGATTACCATTTAGTGGTTTGGTTACAGTAAAATACGTGGCACCTAATACATGTCACTCTATGTAACAATGCTCGTCTCATGCAGAAAGCGACCCGCAGGGCTGAGGTAGGAAGGTGAAAGAAGCAACATGAGCCAAGGGACAGAGTCCTGATAGAGTAGTGAGTCGTAGGCTGAAGGTCAGGGCTGGCAGCAGAGTTGCGTGGTCGGTGTGGATGCAGAGGTCGAGACTGGCTGAAGACAAGGATAGTAAAGGTACGTGAGCTGGGTCTGGTAACTAGGAAGACAATAGGTAAGTTGCATGTACTCATCATGGACTGGAACTTTGCTCAGCAACTTCCTGCTCACAGGACTGTCCTTTTAAAGGAAGTTGCCATGAGCAAAAATGGACGATTCTGCCACAGAGTGCGAGCAAGAGCAAACTCCCGGACCAGACTCAGAAAACCCGGCATGGATTTTGCCAAACCTCAAACCCTACTTATTGGGACCTTCTTAGGCATTTTACCCTAAAAGCTTGGGTCTTTAGATTTTGTGTTCTTAATAACCAAGTAAAAAGTTTTAAAATGACTCATAGGACAAAGCCATACAAGACATTTATGGAATGGGAGGAAACACTAAAGGTATTGGCAGTCAAATAGATGGGGACATGTGATCAGAGTGTCACAAAATGTGAAGGCAATGTGGAAGAAGGGGGGTCAACAGTGTTTGAAGGTAGCAAAGAGATGTGTGCTTGATTGAGAAGCATGCAAGAAAATATCACTGATAGAATGGATTACATGTGCTGTTAAATTTACTAAGTTCATCGTGTAAATGCAGAAGACATGTAGGTAAAGAAACAGAAAACAGAAGTGGCAAAGAGAGAGAGTTGAATACATGAACGTGAAAAAATGTAAGTATACAGTATATGATGTGGCACAATGTTGAATGAATAAAGGACATGAATAAACTGAAAGATTTGCAGATGAGGATCAAATAGAGATACATGTAAGGTTATGCATGTGTTGGTAGCAAGCATAAGAATGCTACAATATCTACAAATAAATGGGACAACATTAGGTCAGACATTGATGAAGAAGGATTTAGGAATGCTTGTAGACAGTAAGCTTAGCAATAGTGCTCAATATGAGGCAGGAGCTGCAAAGTCTAACATGATATTAGAATTCATAAAAACAGGCTATAGATGGAAGATGAAACAGCATCATTTTGTCTCTGTGTTAATCCTTAGTAGAACTACACTTCTGAGTACCTCTCCATACATAAACATTATGGAATTGGAAAAAGTGCAGAAATAGACACCACATTCCTTAAAGGGGATGAAGGTCAGATTTATGAGGAAAAAGCTATCTGAATTAGGATTGTTTACATTAGAGTAGAGGTATTTAAGGAGATATGTTGGCAATTTACAAATGTATTCAAGGAAAATACAAGGTCATTTCAGGAGAATATTTCATCATAAGAATAGCAGAACTGACTCGGAGTCATCTCTTCATATCCGAGGAGCAAAGGAAACAGTTATTTATTTATTTTTTTCCCAGTAAGGGCAGTAAAAGTGTAGGTTACTACCAATGGAGACTGATGAGAGATACAGTAGATATCTTTAAGAAAAGGAAATATTTGTAGAAAGGAAAGGTACACAAGGATAGGTAAAAAAAGTTAAACATACTATTGTAAGAAAGTTGATGCAGGTAGAAATCGTATAAATATACTGTAACATGAGTATCTTATCCTACTAGCTTTAACGAAGTTTGAACTTGATGGGAATATGTCGTCTTTTTAACCTCATTTTCTATTTAACTATGTAACTATTTAAGAATTGAGATTACTAAAATCATCCCAAGGAGATATTTGTACATTAAACCAATATTACATAAACATAAATAGTATACCTTGTATCTTCACATCCAAAAGCACTCAGTTGGTCATTGGAGATATAAATTGAGTAAACGTGTTCCGGTAATATATAAAATGGTTAGTTAATTTCCACATGCTCATACAAAATAAATAATACGGGAGCAATAATGGCTGCTCCATCTGTATCACTATGTAGAGTCAACATTGACCTAATTAGAAATTGAAAATCCTAAGGTGAAAATAGGAAGTGGAAAAATATAAACCAAAATAAAGTATGCAAATGAATTACTCCTGAACAGAAGAGAACCCAAGGCCAATACATTAGAGAAGCAACATGTCAAAAAATGTATATAAAAATATTAAGCATTATTTACAGTATAGTGTAATATTAGCTTGACTCCTTTCTTGAGCAGCTTGAGATACAAAGCTAGCATAATATTTTCGAAATGCATAATTATATAACGCACCACATTTATGTTTAAAACATTTATGTTTAAAACTTTATATTAAAAACATATGGCAACACAGAATTGTGTAATGCTTATACAAAGTGCGCTATAGAATATGGGATCATGAGAGACATGTTCAAAGTGACAATCTTACAGTAGGTCTATATGTACTCCACTTCATTAAAGCAGGGAAACAACTGTGACATTACCTAAAGTAGTTATGTTCCCTGAGGTTAACACTGTATTCTAATAATATAATTATAGGCGAAAATAAAATCCGAACTGAAGCTCATTAGCATAGGCTTTACATCACATAATTTCAGGATAATGCCATGTTAGCTACATGAAAAACAAGTGACTTATCAGGCACCTCCAAACAAGAAAATGGTCCAGAATGCTATAGATCTAATATCAAATAGATAATATGTAAAATAGCAGAATATAGAGTTCAATGTTAGGTGCTACCCTAACTGTCCAATGTAGGGAGAACACAAAAATGATGAAATGGTCCTGACTTGGACATCAGAAGTAACGGTGGCTCTCCAGATGGCAGTCAAACGGACATCAGACCAGAAAAAAGAAACAGTGTAACACTGTATAATGAGTGCTATAACCGATTACCTACATGTGACATTACTTCGGTCTGGGTTTTATTCTCAGCAAGACCATAGGGCCAGATTGTAAAGCCTTTACTTTCATTCACATGAATGGGAGTAAAAGCATGCTAAAACTTAAATAGGTCTTCTGGAGAGGGGAATTAAATGAAGCAGGGATATAGAATCTTTTTTTTTAATACAGACCAAGTGCATACAGTACTGGTCCTGGTGCTCTTTTTGCATGTTATTAGCATGCACATTATTTTACCCCTATATATACCACAAATGAGGTAGATTTATTCAGGCAGTGTTGTTTTGGTGGTTTAATGTTTTACAGTAAATGATTTTGTACTATTGTTGTTCTTTGTCTGAATAAATAGATGCTCTTTTTTTTATATTTATCTTAGATCTTAGTGCTTTTCTGAGGTTTTGTTTCTTGGTCTGTATGTACAGTACAGTATGTGTTTACCCCTTCGCACCAAATTGATTTATTGATTTTTTTTTAAAACATATATTCCCCCGTCCTTTTTTGAAGCTCACAATATTTGATGTTTCTACTTGAGCAGTGCTGTATGTTTTTTTTTGTGTATTTAATACTTTATTTAAATAATACCTACTTTAAAACTGGCGTTGCTTCCATCTGGAAACTAAAACATGGATTTTCCGTATTGCTTTTGTCCTATTTGAGTGTATGGAGCATAAAGCCAGGTTTAGATATTGTATTGTATTGTATTTCTTTATTTGTATAGCGCCATTAATGTACATAGCGCTTCACAGTAGTAATACACGTGGTAATCATATAAATAACAAATAATAATAACAAATAATATAAATATATGACAAATAAAGTAATGTTATTTCCCTACATTAACTTTAACGTAGCTTAGGATATGGTACAGTATGCTTATAATAACAACTAAGTTGCATATTATATTATATTATATGCAAGCCATTTTAACTAATATCCATAAAAATGTATGCTACACTTTTAAATGAGTAAAACTAGGTTAGTGTTATGTTATTCACTTTAGTGGATATCATACAGCATTACTGTTAACGTTAACCTACTGTTAGTTAAAATTATGTTATGTTAAATAGCCTAATTGACCTTAGTGCATGTGGGCTCTACTGTTTCTTGGGGCCAGATCCATCCGTTAAGTCATGGCAAATAGTGTGATGTTACAGTATGAAAATTGGTAACAAACTTTATTTTTTCAGAGTTTAATGGGTATCCACAAAGCTAATTATATGAAGAAAAAAAACAACTACCGTTATCTCATTAGAATAGGCGTAACTCTATGATAAGTCAGCACTGCCTTGTTTTAGCTTAACATGACTCACGTTACGCCTACCTTACCTAAAGGTGGCATTAGCTCCACCAAGGCCTTGAAATATGTGGGGTGGAGAAAGAGAGACACCTATTTTAGTAAAGTCCCAATTACTATATAAATTCCCTCAAACCACACTCCACATAAAATATAAAGAGATACCTGTACTCAAAAAGGAGCACACCTTAGATACCTGGGAGAAAAGCTAATTGGATTAGAAAAAAATATTTAAATCACTCACCCCTCACACCTCCTAAAATACTTTCATAAGACCTATATTGACAAGCCTAAGGCTTGTGGTGATGAAGGGGGTACTAGTGTCAAGCCCAACAGGATAAGAACCAACAACTTCTGTCATTCAGGCCAGCATCTCTAGCATTGAACTCAGATTCTGTATAGATTCCCTGTAACAGCATACTTTTGATCTTAACTGATCACATTTGTAGCTAATCATACTTGTGGTGGACACTACCCCGGCTTTCATCATATTCTTTGAATATTCTATTAGTATATCTCCCAGGTATCTCTAGTGTACTTCTTTTGTGCACAATGCACATTGAAGTGGCAGTCAGGAAGTAGAAGTGGTCTAATACTAAAGGAAGCCAGGGGAGTGTCAAGGAGTATGATTATGGTTATAATAATTACGTAATTCCAGTGTTTTTGTGCAACGAGACCACTTTCTGTGACCGTGTGTAGGTATGGTATCCCTAAACAGATCCAGCCTACACCACTTATGAGACTAATATAGTACGAACCCATCTAAGGAGAGTGGAAACTGTAGGTAAAACAGTACTTTATATATATATTATCTCCTGAGAACATATCTTTCACATAAAATTCTACACAGCCTTTTTTCACTGGACAAAATATTATCTATGTTTTTTTTTTGTTCTATTTTACTTAGCTGCTACTTTTAACTTATATCTACAGTCAAATGATTTCTGATACCTGCCTTGCAAATATTTAATCAACCATTCTCTCACTCTCCATAAAGGCAATCAAAATAAAATGATAGCTGTCTGGCACCACTGCTAGTTACAGTGAATAAATGAGATTTTTTTTTAACTGAACAAGTCAAAGTAAGACTATATTTCTGACCCCATCTTGACAATGACATAAAATGTGACATGTAGCTTATGAAATCTCAATCTAAAAATAAGAGAAGAAAATGTCAAAAGGGATGCCATGCAAACTCGCCTTTCTAAGGGGCACAACAGAGAAATATTTTTACATATGAAGCATTATACTTTATACATGACTCTGGACCTCCGAAGGGAACTACAGTCCTCCCCAACCTGACCCAATTTCCCCACCCAATAATGACATACCCTGAATTGTGGTGAAAACAGGCATTATTAATAACCTGTTAACAATACCAAATGCAGCTGTGACAAAATTAAAACAGTACATCCCAAAAGTTTTTACTTGTTTGTTGTTAACATTTGTATTTTGTATAAGCAAACACAAGAAATATTACAGCAATTCCCAACTTTCATAATCACAAAGAAAGGGATGAAAGTAAACACCTCCAGGGAGAGCAGGAAATGGACTGGTATTCAACCCCACACCTCTTTTATACCCTGCCTCACAATCTCCCCCCACCCCACCTTCCCTAACTAGAACAGCTACCAGGACTGCCTAATCTACCCACAACATTAAACACCCCTTCTGACCACAGTCATGTGCCTCTTGCCTAAAGGTTATGGGGTTTCATGACGCTGGATCTAATAAGGGCTATGGGTATGGAACTACAGCACCTACAGCTACAGCAGAACTACAGCACCCTCCAACCTCTGACCCCAAGGCCCATTCTTTTCCATACTTAATGGGGAGCACATTTTATTGTAGCAGACTCTATATCCGGATAATCCAAGAACCAGGGGGCATCGTTATTGTGCTCACTGGCGCTGAAGCCCTGACTCACAGACGCCCTTCCACGCTGTCTATACCCACCAAACTTTCCTAACTTAGAATATTTAAAAGCAGGATGGACACCCTTGCACTGTGAGCATTCTTACCAGAACTTGCATCCCACCCCAAATTGACATTTACCCATGTTGAACAAATGGCAGATACCGGGTTCGCCCCAGTCGCCTGCCCGGAGGACTGCGAGCAATCATCAGAAACAGAAAAATGTCCATGTCCTTACATGTCCATGATTTATGGCTTTGCACTGCCATCTGTACTGGAACGCCTTGTCATAGCACCACCAAATGGTACCCGATACAACCCATAAGTCTCCATAATTGTCTCCAAATATTTAAACATGGAGCAACAGTACTGTGGGGCTTCTTCTCCTCTACCACACTTGCCAAGATAGCAAACACCTGCAGCCAATTGTCACATGTTTTGGGGACCTGCCAAACAGCCCATTTGCCACATCTGGCATCAGACATCCAGTCTGATTTCCCCCTTAACTCGTTAAACTGTGGTAATAGAATAATCAATTCAACGTACTGCTCCTTCCATATATTTTCCTTAGTTGCTATAGCAACGTGAAGACCCAGGGGACCTAAATCATACACAGTTGCCGCTACTAGCGCCAAACCTGCTAACTCTAATAAAAGGTTTAACAATGTCCCAGCTGTACTGGGCCTTACCTAGAGACCACACCGCAAGCCCAGACACCAGGCACCACCTCCTGGATGCACACACCTGACACCCCTTCAGGAACAGCCTGGGGCAACAAGACATCAGGGCCCACACGTCAGCTGGGATGGGGGTACCCAATCTCTGATAGCTAAGAATTGCCTTAGGGTGATGGGTTTTGACCCGTCTCCTCCCCACCCCCACAGCAGAACCATCCCTCCTAACACCTACCATGGGACCCATACATCCCCCATTATATCTTATGACCCTTGACCACCATACACAGCCGGACCATGGACCACACCCCCTGCAAATTCGTGCAGACTTGATAATCACCAATCCTGGGCCACTGAACTGCAGCTATGTTGTCCAGCATCCCAACAGACAAGGATCAGCACCAAAACCCCCTTCCATATTTCCAACATCCCAGGGGCACCACTCAGGGATGGGATACTAGGGTGAGGGAAGATCTCCCCTGGGGCCCTTCACCTGTTTTTTGGGCACAGATGACCCTGCTATGAAAATATCCCCTTCTCTGTGGCTGTCGGAGCTATCAATCCCTATGGGGGTGACCCTTGCCTACCGGGGCCCTCTGTTTTGGGCCTTTTCAATCACCCACATGGGTGGGGGTTCCTTTCTCGCCAGGTTTAATCTGTGTGGTGTTCTAAATTACCTCAGGGCACCTCTCTGCTGCCAACCCTGGATCCCCCCCCCCCCCACTCAGAGCAGGCCACCGCCAGCACTGGGGCAAGTCGCTCGGGAATGTCCATATACCCTGCCTCACTATCTCCTCCCACTTCCCTAACTTGGAAAGCCTCCAGGACTGTACAACAGCTGCTCACACTAGTGGTTCGATCTGATTTGAAACCTTTAACCTTTACAGTGCTGGGGGTTCAGTGGCACCAATGTGCCATCAGACCCCTGGCACTTCATGTGATCACTACTGGAGTGAGGAGCAGGAAAAAGAAGTGGAAGAGGCTACACTCCCATTTAAATCACTCTGACACCAACTAAAGAGGTCAGCCCCATCTGCTACATTAAAATGAGCAATTTCTCATGACATACATTTGCAGTCAGTTATATCTTCACCCTGCCCCACAAATGTGCTGGTGAACCACGGACCAAATGTGGAGTGATCACAGCAAAGTGCAGACCAGGAGGAAATTGCCCATCATGATTAAAACTTTGGGAGTCTCTGCTTCTGAATGGGACTCCCACTGTGTTAATCCTACTGGGCTGCCCCAATCTGGCAGAGCTGCGCAGTGAGAGTAGACAGATGCAATCCCTCTCTCTGCACATCTCTAACAGGTGGTCGTGTTGTAGGATTGAAGCAGGGGGTCTCCGTAGCTGAACCACATTCATTTCAGCTCCAGAGACCCCCCTGCTTCAATTTTATGTTATTAAAATAAAATAAAAGCAGCATGATCGCCTGTTAGAGATTCTGCAAGCAGGCAGTTGTCAGGCAACTGCGATATGTGGTTTCCTGTCCAGCTATGTGACAATACATCTGACTGCATCTGTACCAGGTACGTTATAAGGTTCCCTGTCGTGTCAGTGTCAATGCATTCCTGGTACATCGAAAGGGCACTTCTACCTACAGTAGCATCAAAGTGAACTAATGCCCATTATATATTTCATCCATTATATGTAGGTGTAATATCCCTATACTCCCCCCCCCCTCCCCCGGCTGCAGGAGATAGGGTGTACACACAATCAGTCTCTTTCTACTCTGCTGACAAGGGTGTAGTGAGAAGTAGGTGTAGAATAAGCAAAACAGGGCACCAGGAACTTTTAAACAAGATGCTAGCTTTTATTGCATACCAGTATACACAGCATAACAGAACATGAGGGGAGAAGCAGTGCTACATGTACATATCATCAATTCTGCATAGATTTGTGATAAAAGGTATAGACATGACCTCAATATAAAGCATTAAACATAACTTTATAATTAGTTCAGTTTGTAAGACATTACAGGCATTAGAGGAGTCTTCAGAGTATTCCATAAATATACACTTTTTTCTAGTTTGTAAGTGAATTTTAAGTGTTGATTGCACAGACGTATGTTTGTATATCTGGCAGCTGGGCATTTAACAAATGGCCCAATCTGATATGGTCATATCTCTCCATTTGAAATGGTTTGTTGTGTCATTTAGTAAGTCTAGCCCAAAAGGCTTTGTCTGTGCTTGGAGCCTTAAAACCTCACAGCATTTAACCTTTTCTCTCTGGGTCATAACATTCTACACACAAATGTCGCACCATGTCAAAATGTTACGCTATAGACAGTATTTTTTTCCCCCACACTAAACATGCAAGTAGATAGAGACACTGACATTTTTTTTTATTATTGGCACATGATATTTTAAAATGTATGCTTGAATGTGAGCAGCAGCATTATACTTTATTTTATACTATTTATGTAGTATTTACAAACCAAGCGGCATATCATTTGAACGATTATAAAAAAATATTTGACATCTCACTGCTCGCTGACAGATCTGCATTAACATAATTTTTGCAAGCATTTGTATTAAATCGGAAAATTGTCATATGTCAGAAGCATCCGAAAAGGAAGCCTTGGGGCCATAAACACAAGGGCAGCATGACTGTGGTTCTGAATGACCTGTAGCCAGGCCAAAAAGTATTCTGTTTAAGGGAAAATTAATTAAAGAGGTGGGTGGAGCACAAGAGGTTAATGAGATTGGAGGAAGTTAAATATTTTAATGTCCTTGATCTGAGCAGGTTGCTGAACACATCACTATCATGTACAGCGTAGCAGTATATATGTAGCCAGGTCACCTAATGGCTACTATTCTGCCCGTGGGCTGGCAGTAAACCCTGGTACAATCAGGTTGCCAGTAGTTGGAATGGGGTTTTCCCCCTCAGAGGAACTGCATTTGAGTGACAGCATGTGGCGGTGACAACAGGCCTGGGCTTGACCAATCATGAGCCAGACCTGGTGCTCTACTCCTGGCAGTACTTACAGACAGGGCCGCCCTAAATTTAGTAGTGTCCTTCCCCCACTTGAGGAAGGCAGGTCACACAACAGGGAGACTGAGATACAGTAGGGTCTTCCCTTGTGCTCTTCCCTTCGGGGAAGAGTGAGTGTGAAACATACCTCTGCCTCTGCTAGGGAGGTGGGGAAGAGCTATGACAGCTGCGGGTGCCATTGGCCTGTAGTGGCGGTCCAGGTACCATCCTTCAGTGAGAAATGAGAGTACTGCATTACTGTGCTGTACAGAAGAAAAGAAATCGTTCCTGTTGTTATATACCTCCTGCCTGGTGCGTGACCTTACTGGGGGGAGAGGTAATAAGTTATACCGTGGGGGATCACCTTATGTTCCTGGAGCCTACGGCAGATGGAGGCGCTGCACTGCTAAGGAGGTATGTGGGGTATGAACTCCAATAAGCCTGTTCCTGTGTTCCCACTACCATCGACGGACGACTCAGTCCTCCGGTTGCCAGCAGGTATATGCACCATACACCGTAGTAATGGACAAATCTCCCACTGGGTGGGGGAAACACCGTTACATATATATTTTAATATATGCTCACAGTCAACTACACTCGTAGAGAAAATCAAATTGTATGAAATTTCTGGTTATACATGCAAAGCCCAACAAACTAACTTAGTGTGTGCTTTGCTTTACTTTTATTATACACTGGTATATATACAGCATATGCCACATTTAATTTTGATTTAGGGAAAGCAATACATTTTCCCTGTTGGTACCACTGGCACTGTGAGAAGCTGGCTAATTTCAGAACATACTGCAATCTGCCTGCCTGATATCACTGTATTTCAAAGGGACCTTTGCATTTCTCTCACTGGTAAAGTCAGGATGTGTGGGGGAAAGAAGCACATTTCTCATTATAATCTAATTAGAATTCAACAGTATGTTAAGAAAGGTAAAATCCCCATTGACATAGGGTATCAGCAGATTCAACTTAATAAATTGATATTAAGTATCTACAGTATTTATACTGTATGTATAGATTACATATGCTTTGCATTCAGTTGTACAGCACATGCAGAATTGGAGCACATATATGCCATATAGAAATGCATTTCTACTGGGGAACTCAGGCTTGAGAGAAAATAATGTATTAAGGCTCTTGATGGAAGGGATGCCCAGGCCTGAGAGGCTATAATGACTGGCATAGAATTGTGATAGTGTCGCTGTTCTGCAGCCCAAGTAAAGCAGTAAAGATGTATAAATGCAACACAGGTTGGTGGATTCATCTGCTCTATCACTCTCATGTTATACTTCATGGGAATTTGTGTATTGAGCAGTAGTATTTTCCACTATATTTATCTATCATGACATATGCTGAGAAAGGAGCCAGAGAGATTTTACTGCAAGTGGACAACTGAAATTCAGCAGGATTGAGTGGTGTATGTAGCAAGGTGACGCAGATCACAACAACAAATATAGGAAGAACAGACTGGGTCCACCCAGGATCCAGCACATTCGTTATGAGAAGGTTTCCAGGGGTATAATTACCAGCCGTCAGTCCATTATTTTGAACTTTTTTTTATTAATAATACACTCTGTGTGCTTTTGTTTGTTCTTATTTGGATGTTTTTAATCCAAAGGGTAGGAGTATCAACTAACTATACATTTCATCTCTCTGCACAAGTTTGGACAGAAGTCCTTCCAAGACCGTTTGGTGGCCAACCTCAACAAGTGAGGGTGAGTTGTAGGTGGTAAATGTAAATACAAATAGATGTGTGTGGTTGTTAACATTGCATGGCAATGGTGGCAATAATTATTATTGCAAGATTGTAGGGAGAACATTTATAATTTAATTATTAGATAAGGTAGCAATAGAACAAGCACTCTTCAGTACAGCAGATAGCATATGGGACATCACCTTTGCCCTCCTGAGATTGAGTTGGGTAAATTCGAAGGCTACAGCAAAATATGCAAAATAGAAAACTTTAATATTGTAAGGGGATATAGAAGTAAGGAAATCAATAGCTGTTAAAATAATAAAGCAATCTGAATTGGGTTACTAATTAATATGGGCTGCCTAGACATGCTTGAAAATGAGTGGTAATTCTCAATGTATTACAGTACTTCCGGGTAAACATTTTCTAAATAAATAAATAAGACAATTGATAGTTGACAGCCACTGTGTGAAAGTCCGTATTTATAAAAGGAAGTGAAGTTTCTATTTATTACAGTTTGTAAATATACTATTAGAAGTGCTGGTGAGATCAGAATGCTAGTGTGGCCCTGTGTAATTTTGGGGTTACATGCCTCTCTCCTCCTGTGCAATAATTCCTGTTAAAAGGACAGGTCTGCCAGGAGTAATCATGAGGTTTGCCCTCATCCCCTGTGATGTGTATTGTGTAGTGAAGGAAGTGACATCATGCTCTGTGTCCACTTACAGTGACACAGGGGTGGTGCCTACTGGAGCTATATAGTACGCATCACTTCCTGAATTTAGTGTGTTGAAGTTGCAGTGTGTGAGTGTCTCATGCAACTTGAATGAGACTGTCTGACCCAACACAGTGACAGGGCCCTGGCAAGGATTGTGGCCCTCCCTTAGGGGAGAGGTGGGCAGACTATTCCCCTTACTCTATTAGAGAGTAAGGGAAGAGCAAGGACAGCTTGTAGGGCCCTAACTAGGAGTGGTGTCCAGGGACTTCCTTGAGGTTGGCAACCTTAATGATGTGTGGCTAGAAACCGGCCGCAATGATGGGCAGTCTCCCAGTCAAGATGCCAATAAAGAATGTCCAATTTGAAAGAACCTTCTTGCCTGAGAGTGGAGTCATTCAGGGAGAAGCTGCACCCAGAGGTTCTCTTCCAGAGACTCCTCCCTGCAGTCATGGGGACCTGGAAGAGATGGAGGCACTGTACCAGAAGTGAGTAGTTCTCAGCATTACCTCATGAGCCAGTCCTGATGTATTTCCCTATACCATCAAGCGGGAGACTCAGGAGTCCTGTAAGCCAGCAGGTGCACCACACTATAGTACATGTAACATCGGGCAGTTTCCTCATGTAAGGGGCCAATATGAGAATGGAGAGGGGGGGGGAGACACCGTTACACAAGTGTAAAATCTGTACCTATAATTAGGGAGGTATCAGCTGCATGTTTAGCCTTCTAGCCAATGTGATATGTTACAATAAATAAATGTGTCTGTTATATGGTGAGAATTTTTATGGAGTACTCACAAATAAGTGAATGCTATTTTAAGGCAGCAAGAACTAGTTGTAGGAACAGTACTGTAACATCATAGTATTAAAACTATCTTACTTTGTGATGCATCGGTAAGTGCTATAATTTTCAGTGCACCGCCATAAGCAACTTAGCGATGGCATGTTTTCAGGAAACTGGGACCTTTTCTTCATGTTTAATTGAAATCTTTAGATATCAGAATATTTTTGAGACAATAAATTTCCCATTGGGTGGTGGGGGTTGGACGGTCACCTAGCTGGTATGAAGTATTTATATGCACTGCCTTCAAATTGTAGTGTTTATAGTGAAAAGTCACCATAGAAAGAAGTCTGCTTAGTTAGATGCAATATTTACATACAGCAAAATTAGTTAAGATCAGTTAAAGTTATAGACCTGGGTGGGTTTAGTTGGATCCAGTATAAGTTTAGAAATGGTTTGGTTAGTGAGATAATTTTACCATCCAATGAGTTGGTTAGAGCAGTGTTTCCCAAACTGTGCGCCGCGGCGCCCAGGCTTGGCTAGAGGGGCGCTGCGATCAGGGCCGCCAGCAGCGGGGAACAAGGGCTGCTAGGTACTTAAAAAAAAAAACCTCTGAAAAAAAACCTCTAAACCGGCGCCGGGTCTCCCTGACAGCGCCGGAAGTAAGAGAGAGGGAGGCCCGGCGCGCACGCTGGAGGAGCAGCACCGGGAGACACATGTCTCCCAGCAGCACTGAAGCCTCACACCCGCCCCTCCCCGCAGCACACCGGCTCTCCCCCCACGTGGCACAGGCCCCCGCAGCACTGACCTCCCCTGTGCAGGGACCGGGCCGTTCAGCCATACCCCCCCCCCATCGGCCCCACACATCACTGGCATGCCCGCCCCCCCCCCCCCCCCCTGCAAGCCACCAGTCTGACCATCATCCCCAAGGTAAATATATGTATTGGGGGTGTTGGGGTAATTTTTATATATGTATTGGGGGTGTTGGGGTAATTTTTATATATGTTTTGGGGGTGTTGGGTTAATTTTTATATGTATTGGTGGGGGGGTGTGATTGTATGTATATATATATATATATATATATATATATATATATATATATATATATATATATATATATATATATATATATATATATATATAT